>NW_022985567.1:802667-839468 GCF_010093815.1 Pseudovirgaria hyperparasitica
CTAGTTTCTAGTAATTTAATTCTTAACTTAATAATATTATATATACGCTCGCTTAGCTTATAACTATCGGTTTCTATATTCTAATTTTCCTTAAGTCACCTAAGTGTAGGCACCGTATATAAATTAGTTTATCTCTATGAATTCTATTAGAGTACCCGAACTAGTAGCCTAGTAGTTATCGGTTCGGGTACTCTAACCTTTTATATTTCGTATTAAGAGTTTAATTCTATAGTAGGGTACCTTTTTTTAGGTTCTTAGTCCTATATTTTTCTCGTGTATAATAGTCTATATTAGTCTATTCTAGACTCTTCTATATTATTCTATTATAGTATATCACGTCGCGTTTCTAAAATGGTTATTTACGCTTTCTTCGCGTCTAGTAACTATATAACACTTAAATTATAGGGCTACTATATAGAGTTTTCCTAGTGCGCGTCTAGATTTCCTAGTTTAGTACTTCGTTCTCTATAGTATTCTTCTTCTTTTTATAATAACCACGACGTTACTATACTTACATTAATAATACGCTATTCTATATCTTTTACTTATACGCAGCCATTATAGAACTTAAGATATATACCGCTGGTTCCTAGGTGTCCTTATCCTTAGTATAGTCCTTCTAACGGATTCTATATTTCTAAATACCGTCTTTATTAATTCTATATTTAATAATATAGTCTACTTTAAACACGTCTAGTCTATCTTAGGGTATAATAGAGTATAACTACACGTTCATGCGGCCATACACGTTAGATCGAAATCTTTCGAGTAGTAAGACGTAGAACACGTTATAGATTCTTATATTACTTTCTAAGTCGAGCTCGTAGACTCTTATACCGATACGACGTTTAATTCGGAAGGGACTAGCCATTTTATAATCGAGCTTCTTATTTACTCGCGACGTTCGTATATTACGGACGTTAAGAAGAACCTTATCGCCCTCCTCATACGTCTAATCCTTAGCTAATCTATTATAGTACTTTATATACGAGTCGTTTACTTATTAGATTATAGCGTGATAGTTACGTACGGTTTCGAAGATTTTAATCGCTAATTCCTAAGCGTGGACGTTCACGTCTGTTATTCGATTAAATTAGACCGTCTAAGGCTTAAAACCTATCCTTAGACTACGTCCGAGGTTCGCCTAGAAAGGTATAATATCTATTATACTATAACGACTATTATTATATACGAACTCTACTATACTTAGTAGGGAGGCCTAGTTATTCTACTTAAAATTATAGAATACATATAGATAGGCCTCGAGCGTCTAGTTCTATCGCTCTATCTAGCTATCCGTCTAAGGATGAAATACTATAGATATGTTCCTATTTATACTTACTATTTTATAGAATAACGTCTAGAATTTAGACGTGAAGATACTTCCTCGGTCCGTAACGATCCTTTTTAGTATACCATGGACCTTAATAATCTTGTTCTAGAACACCTACGCTAGTTCTTTAGATATAATCGTCTTCTATACTAGAATATACCTAGATATCTTTATAAGTCTATCTATGATAATAAGAATAGATTTATAACTTATTCTAAGTATCTCGCTTAGAGGTAAGTTAACTATAAAGTCTATAGTAACGTCTTCCTATATAAAGAGGGGGGCTAAAAGAGGCTATAAATTTCTATATAGCTTATGTCTAGGGGCCTTCATTCTTTAATAAATCGGATAAGTAGCTATCTATTCTTCGACGTACTTAGGTATATCTTCCTAAAAATAGTACTAATAAATTAAGCTTAGGGTACGTATATACCTAAAGTATTCTACTAGGTTAGCGTTATAGTATCGGCTAACTACGTTAAATCGCGTATTACCCGTTGGTATATAGTACTTTCTATTATAGTAAAGTAAGCCATCCATAAAGGTCCACTTATAGTCTACTTTAGTCTATAATAATCTATCTTACTATATTTTACGTAACTTTAAAACTATCGGGTCTATCTTCTATAGATCCACGATTAACTAGGCGAGGTTAATTAGATATTTATACTAGGTATTATCGCCCTTCCCGATAGCGCTAATAAACGGCCTACTAGGGACTTCGGTACCGCGTCTTTAGTTACTAGCTTCGGTCTTAGAGATTCGATTACTAGTATCGACGTTAGCATCTCGCTAATCGCCTAATAACTTAAAATCTAACCTCGTCCTTAAGAGTTAGGCCTATAGCTACTCTAGGACCCTATAGCTACTATAATTCTAGGCGCCTTCTTTATAGTTAGGTCTTCTTAATATTCTATTAGCTAGATTTATACTTCTAGATTAATAGTAGATTATAAAGTAAAAGTTCGTAAGCTACTTAGCCTATTAGATCTATTAATAGTTTAAAACTATCGTACTTATAAACCCCTTTAAGTTATAGTAATTAGTTAGTAACTTAACGTTATACATGGTACCTTTAAGATAATATCGCTACTATTTAAACGACTCTACTATTACTAGTAGCTCTTGGTTATAGATAGTATATCTAGTCTTAATATCAACTATTTTACGTAAGAAGAACGTAACTAGATACTATTAGACCTTTTTAGACTTAGTTAGTCTAGGCTAGGAGAGAATATCTAAGATTATAAATTCTAACGCGTCGGTTTCGACGTAGATAGGTTTAGTCAGGTCGAAGTACACTAGTAATAGGGTAGTTATAAATGCCTCTTTGATTTTCTTAAAGAAGGCCCTTTCGCCTTCTAATAATTCTATAGGCTATGATTTAATATTATACTATTTCTATCTACCGCGGACCGTAATAGACGAATCTATAGTAGTAGTACACGCGTTAAGCGGTACTACTAGCTAGGAGAAATACTTAACGAATTTTTAGTAGTAATTAGCGAATCTAATAAAGACACGTATATCTTAAACCGATTTTAGTTTAGGCTAGTCCACGATAGTAGCGACTCTATCCCTTTCTATGGTTATACCTTAATTAGTAATAACGAAGCTAAGGAAGTTAACGTGGTCCTAGTGGAACTCGTATTTAGATAGCTTAATATATAGCTTATATTTTTCTAGCCTATCTAGGACTACGCGTATATACTAGATATATTCTTCTTCGTTATTAGAGAAGATAAGGATATTATTAAGGTATACGATGCACGTCGTGTTAAGTAGGTCTACTAGCGCGTTATTAATATACGCTTAGAAGGTTCCTAGCGCGTTAGTTAGTCTAAAAGGGACTACTATATACTCGAAGTATCTATAACGGGTCCTAAACGCCGTTTTCTACTTATCGCCCTTCTTAATACGTAGGCGGTAGTAGGTATTATATAGATCGAGCTTAGTAAAGATCTTTACGCGCCCTAGTCTATTAATAGACTCGGAGATAAGAGGTAGTAGATAACGATTCTTTCGCGTAATATTATTTAGACTACGGTAGTTAATATATAGACGGAGACTCCTATCCTTCTTCTTTATAAAGAGGATTAGAGCTTTGGCTAGAGATATACTAGGCCTAATCTATCCTTACGTAAGGTTCTTTTTAATGTATTCTCGGAGGACCTATAGCTCGGGTTCTAATAGAGAGTAGATAGGTCCGTGTAGAGGTTATTAACTATCTTCGAGATTAATAGTAAGGTCGGTAGATTAGTATTAAGGTAATTTAGACGAGTCGATCGCTAACACGATATATTAGTATATTTTATACTAATATAGTAGGTTTTCGTCTACTTTAATACTAAGCTCTCTATTTTAAGTAAGTAAGAGGACGTAGATAGCGGAGATTACCTTTTCGTAGTCCTTCTAGAATTATTCGTCGTCGACTAGCTATACTAGGTTCTATTATAGTAGGTACATGCGCCAGCCAGCTATTTTCTAGATAAAGTCTAGTTTCGGGTTATATTTTTCGAGCTACGGTATACCGAGGATTATATTAAAGGGACTATCTACCACGATAAAGGTTAAGTAGTAGGGTTTCTACTTCCCCCCGCTATCCTAGATACCGTATTTAATAGTATAGATACTCTACGATTTAATAGGACCGTTAATACCATAGAAGGTAGTACCTATTAGTACTTAAATATCGACGTTAAGTTCTCGTGCTCGTTAAGTCGATATAACGTTAGTAGCTAAACTACTATTAAGTATTACGGTCTAATATTATCTACGAGGGACCTCGATAGGCCTAGCCTATAGTTCGATATACTAGTTAGCTAGTTATCCCTCTATTTTAGTTACACCTATAAGTTACGAGGGTTCCTTATAGATAGTTAGTTTTTTATATTATATACCGGGTAGTTAGGCGCGATATATCCTAGCTACTAGTACTTATAGTATATAACTAACTTAGTATCTATATTAGTATTCGGTGGTTTCCCTAAGCGGTACTCGGGTACTATATAATCTATTCTACTATAGGTGTAGTAGGTAACTTTAGATTATTTATATAAGTCGTTTCTCGCGTCTCGATATATCGACTAGTAGAAAGATCCGTGGTACGGGCCTCGTCTTCTTAAGTTCGTAGAGTAGTAGCGCCCATAAGGTATTCCGCGCGATCTATTACTAAACCGGTCCTCTTTAGATAATTTTATATCGGATTAGATTAATAGGGATAGTCGTGCGCCTATACGACGTTAGTTATTTATTATACGCTAATGTTATTCTACGAGATTCGCGAGTGCCTAAAGGTTGGTAGAGATAGATATTATAAGGTTAATACGTTCCTTTACGCTCGGGTTAAGGGACCTTTTAAAGTTATCGCATTATCGAACTATATAATCTTCCTTAGCTTCTCTCTAAAGAGGTCGGAGGTATTTAAGAAGTTATAACGGGAATTATCTCTCTTACTATTAAGTCTTAAAGATATAGCTCTAAGCCTATTCGCGTCGCTCGGCTCTATTACTAAAGTATTAAAGAAGGAATTCGGTGAACGTGTCCTAGTTATACGCATCCTTAGGGTGTTTAATTCGATATACCATCTAACGTTCAGATAGTATTAGGTCTAGGTAGTTCTATACGAACCTAATCTTATTACTATTATTCGTAAATAGATAGAAGAATCGGCTATACTAGTAAGCCTATTCGTAAAAGCTCCTCCTGGTTTTACCGTCGAAGTAAGGTAGTTTCTTAGGCTAAGGTAACTAGGATAGTAATAGACTTAGTTAGACTGTTTCGGCTTAAGTTAATCTATATTAGTATAGATTAGTTACTACTAGCACTAAAGCGCGTAGTGCGGCTTCGAGTCTAGCGGTTTATTCTCGCGCTTTATCGAGTTCACGAAGTTACTACTTAAGCTAAGCCTAACGCTATCTCTCCGTGTATAGCTTAGTATATATATTATTATAAGGCGTGGTTAACGTTAGTCGGTTCTAACGAATTAATTCATTAACGTTAATAGGGTCTAGTCTTATAGTAAGGATAGGTCTAGTATAGTATAAACTAGACCGCGATAGAGTATAATAGACTCCTTCCTTATTATCTAGGTAATCTTCTACGGTTATACGGAATACCGTACTAGTTATTAGTGCGATAGTCTATAGGGTATACTTATTAGTGGAGGTGGTTATAGGGAGACTATTCTCTTCGTTTAGATTTAGAGAGAGTCTCTCGTGTAAGGTAGTACTACGGGTATTATAGCGCCTAGTAGGAGCTATCTCTATAAGCTACCGTTATACTATATAGAGAGGAATTAAAATATATAGAGTAAAGACGTGGGATAGTAGTCTAATAGTTTATAGAGAGATATAGGAATGTATTTATAGAGTAATCTTACTCTTATACGAGGTTGATTCCTAACGAGTAGGAATCGGTTTATACAGTCTACTTATATAGTGACCTCGCTTAACTTAGCTAACTCAACCTAGCTCTGGCCACTACGTGGCTGTATAGATTAGAATAGTCTATATAGGTCCGTTATGGTTCCCGTCCTAACATATACTACTATTCTTCTACCTCTTTTACCTTTACTACCTTCCTTATAAATATATAATAAATAGAAAGAGTTAGAATAAGTTCTATATAAAGAAAGAGAAGGAACCTAAGAAACTTATTAATAACTATATCTATTAATTTTAAACTTAACCCTTCCTCTCTATCTAAGCTATCTTTAAGAGAAGAGAATTTCTCTAAGTAGAGATTAGCTTAGATAATTATATTTAAATATATTATGGAAGGCCGCTCCTGCAGCCCTACATGTATATGTCCCTAGCTCGATTACATGGCTTTATTATATATTTAAGGAGGGCGTTTTTCCTTGGTCATTCTACTCGGCGCGCTTCCCCCATCACTAATATTCGACTATTTAACCTTTTCTTACGTTTATAGGCCTCTATAGGTATTAATTATTAGACTTAGCTATTAAAGAATTAATTAAGAGTATTATATAGACCCGTCCTATCGTAAAAGAGAACTAATAAGAAGTCGTACGTTCAAAGAGAACTTATAATACCTAGGAGAGATACTTGTGAGTTCGTCGCGACTACTATACTAGGAATATAGCTATTTATAAAAGGGATACACGTGGCGATAGCTTACTATAATTTTAGAGGTTATACCCGGACTATAAACTTATAGGGGGAGATTAGGACTCCGAAACTAGCTTAGGGGAAGTATATGGCGTGCCTAATAAGGTAGTCTAGACTTACTAGATCGAAGCCACGAGTCTAGAAAATAGGGAGTCCGGAGTCGCTAGGGGCTAGCCTCTTAAAAGTAGCCGTAAAAAGTATACGCATGCTAACACGGGTAATAGCGCGACTCGAAAATGTCTTAGGGGAATAGAATATAAAACAGGGCCAGATGAAGTAGTAAAGAAGAGTTTAAAAACGATAAATACAACCTATTTAGTACTACCATAGCTGTTATTTATAAACACGGCTACACGAGTATACCACTTTAGGAACGCCTTATACAAAGATAATAATATAAGTAGGATACCGTGAACCTTATATCGATGAAGACGATAGTAATAGTTCACCTTATAAAGGGATTAGTTAACATAGAGAAGGGATAATAGATGTTATAGGTAGACGCATTAGGCTAACCTTTAGTTAAGGTAATCCCTTGACTAATAACCTTACCCCTAGCGTCTCTACTAGTATATCTACTACTAGTAATAGTGCGATAGAAGCTTAAAATAACGACCTAGTAACTTATAGAGAGATACTTAACTTCTTCGTAGCATTTGCGCGATAAGGAAGGATAGTACCTCTATCTACCCTAGCCCCCGAGCGCTTTAAAGGAATAAATATTACGGCCTTCCTTCGGAAGTACGAGGACATGTATATAAACTATAAAGTTCCGCCTAATAAGAAGATAACCTCCCTACTATTATACTATAAGGACTATCTCCGTCCTACTATTAAAGGAATAAGTAGGTTTTAGAAATAGTAGTGGGCCACGCTACGTAAAGAATTATTAAAGGAATTCTCTCTATTTAACTCTACCCTTAAGGAAGGCACCATCTACTTTATCCGAAAATACGTGGAAATGGTTAAAGTAGACCTATCCTACTCTCTCTCTATGTACTACTCCCGGTATCGTGTTATTATAGAGAAACTTACGGCTAAAGGAAGCCTAAGCTTATATTCGCGAATAGAGCTCTTCCTAGAAGGGCTGCCTAATAGTCTTAAGGCTCGGGCTATAGAGAAATGTTAACTCATAATAGAAGTACATAGTTACGACTAGGTAATTATCTATGGCTTCGTATTACGAAAGGCTAGAGTACTTAAGGAACTAGCTCGTATTAATAAGTACTTAGCCGCATAAGAGCTAGCCATAGCTATATACCATAAATTAAAGATAGGGAGTAAGAAGACCGGCTTAGAAGAGTAGTTACATGAAGAAAGAAGAACTAATGAATTTAACTACCCCTCTCTAGTCGTAGTATACGTCGCGCTAGAATTGGATAAGTTTAACGAGATAGTAGAGAGATTTAGTAAACTAGACCTTACGTTAATTAAGATAAAGTCCTACTTTACCTCTAATCCCTTATTTCTATCTCTTAAGAAGTACGAACCTAAGCTACTTTCGGCTATTATTAACTAGTAGGCGCGAAGGCTAAATCTTTTAGTATATCCCTAAGTATAAGGCATGCCTATAGAACTAACGTAAGTTTATCCATAGAATTATATATAGAATAGAGAATACGTCTCTACCCGAGACTCCTAAGAAGGCGTTATAGCCTAGAATAGGCCTCGAAGACTAATTGTATACATTACGTACGGAGGAGATTACCTAATATATAGATATCCGGAGATAGTAGGATATATTAGAGACGGATTACTAAATATTAACAGGGTACGAGTATTCCAAGGGCGTTTCGGGGCGAATAGAGAAGAAATCCTATTACTACTCTCCTCGGTAGGGCTATAAGCTACTCTATAAGCTATCCGGAACTACGTAGTAATGGTTTAAAACGGCCTAAGCTAGTATAGAGGAGGAGTAAAGGTTTCTACGTCTATAGTAAACATTAACGCTTTATAGAGAGTACTAGTATATAGTATTAGTATAAAACCTACGAAGGGTCCCTACTAGACCTTAGCGGATAGTAATTCGGAAGAAGAAGTTACGTCACCTAAGAGTAAGAAAGATAGATATATAGAATTCTACGAACGCTTCGACGTGGCTAGTAATAGATATATCTATAAGGAGATAGCCCTAGAAGAGCCCGCTATGCTCGTAATATCTAGAAGGGGGATTACGAAGAGTATACCTAATTATACTAAAGAAAGAAAGATCGCCTGTCTCCGCGGAATGCGTGAAGGGTAGTATATAAGAATTATTAAGGAATAGAAGGACGGCGAGAAGAGTAGCGACTAGAGAACGTCTAAATAAGAGCCAACGGCGCCGGAGGATAAGATAGATAAAGGGGATGGCCTAAATCCTAGTTAAAAGGTATATATCTAAGGCGTTAAGCTTAATAACTATCTACACGAAGGATAGCGGCTAAGTATAGAAGCTAGCGAAGCATGGCTAGTGCGCGTTCTAGGGATAACTATAAATATTACTATTAGCGAACTATTAAGCCTTAATAGCGACTTATATCGTGCGGTATTCGAGAAGGGCGCCCCCGACTTTATAGCTAGAGAGGTCTATAAGACTCGAGAAGAGAGAGCCGAGAAGAAAGAAAGAAACGACTATACTATGGCTCCCGAGATAAATAAACTTAACGTATTAGTACCCCTCTATACTATAGAGATAGCTATCACGTAATAAGATATTAATTAGCTTAAGGAAGGGATAGTAAGGCTAGTAGCTAAGTATCCGAGGTACCTTATAGAAGTTAGTCCTAAAAGGGCGACTAGTATAGTACTATTTAATAGTGGCGCATAGATAAATAGTATTCGACTAGATACTACGAGGCGTCTTAGGCTAGCGATATCTTCGCTTCTACTATATATAAAGAACTCGAGTTTAGTTAGCGCTACTTAGTATAGTACTCTATTTATAGGAATAGTATAGTAATACCCTATCCGCATAGATCGGATCGTTATAGCTACTTTAATATTTATATATAGCGAACTTAATTATAACCTTATCCTAGGGGAGCTATATACTAGATAGGCCTTACTTACGGTGTAGAGGTTAGCCTCTAGGTAAGTACTCTTAATAGTCTACTCCGTATATAGATAAGAACGTATAACCTTTAAAACTAGTCTAGACGAGTATATTCTAGTCTTAGAGAAGGAGGGTAACTCCGTGGCTAGAGACTAACTATATAGCGGAGTATATCGCCGGAAGCTGGAGTTAAGCCGGATTATTAGTTAAGGGCTACCCTTAACTAATAATCCGTACTAAATAGAGTCCGGTAAACCTACTAATAAAGGGGATAGGCTATATTTTTATACGTATATAGAAATAAGTTATATAGAGTTACTTTCCGAGAAAATCCGGCCTAAAAATATTACTTAGTTATCGAGAAAAGATGACTTAGCTACCCTAGTTACGGCGGTAAGGTACGCTACCTTTATATATAAATAAGGCACGATAATAGAACGGCTTATAGTAGACTCTACCGGCCTCTTAAGACGGTATTCATCTAGGGTATTAAAGGGATTTAGTATGGCTACCATGTATAAAAGAAAGGGAGTTAAAGTATACCCCGTGGATAACTCCGAAGCCTACCGAAAGGTTCCTAGAAATCTATTAGGGTATCTAGACTAGCGTAAACGAGTAATCGCATAGTAGATACTTCTTCTAGCCGTCTACCTAGGCCTTAATACGTTTAATAGACTAATAGAGCCTTAAAGGGTAACTATCCCGCTAGGAACACGTCTAACGCCTCTATATATAAGTTAGCTAAAGATTAGAATAGAGCTACGTCCCGCGGAACTTAAGTTACTATATATAATCTTATTATATCGCGAGGAAGCACTAGTATAGAAATTCTTATACCTTAGTAAATTTAACGAAGAGGTGGTATCTCCGTAGGAGATCCGAACGGTAGAACATAAGATATAGTAGGCTAAGAACTTTAATATTTCTAGAGCCCTTTATAGAAAGGTACTTACGATTCTAAAAGAGCGTCTTAATAGCGGAAGGCTCGAGCCCTATAGTAGTCCTTATTAAAACGCCTATTTTCTCGTGGAAAAGAAGAAGGAAGCTAATAAGGAACGAGATTATAGATTAATCAATTCGGCGATAGAAATTAACCGAGTCACTATTCGTAATATGGCCACGCCGCCCTTATATAAAGAGTTCTCGGAGCACTTTACGGGGATAGCCGTCTTAACATTTACTAACTTCTTCTTAGGATATAATTAGATTCTATTAGTAGAGTATTACTAAGACTTAACGGGGTTTATAACGCCCCTAGAATTACTACACGGGATAATATTACCTTAAGAGGCTACTAATTTAGTAGCTTAGTTCGTTAGAATTATATTAACTATTATATAAGAATATATCCCGGAGAGGGCTCTACTATTCCTAGATAACTTAGATATTAAAGGACCTATAACGAAATATAACTCTAAGGAGGCCCTGCCTAGAATTCGTAAGTATATCCTAGAATATTTAATTAACGTGGATAAGGTTCTCGCGGATATAGAGCGCGCCGGATACGCCCTAAGTAGTAAGAAGACTTAGTAGTATATTAAAGCCACTAACGTTATAGGATACGTCTACGATATTAAAGGGAGGCGACCGAGTAATAAAAAGGTTACTACTATTAGGGACTGGAAACCCTATAAAAACACGACGAATATGCGAGCCTTCCTTAGCGTTTATATATATTTCCGGATATGGATCCCCGGGTACGCTATTATCGCATCGCCGCTATTTATACTATTAAAGAATAAATCGGCCTAGTAGTAGATAGCTAAGGAGTAGACCTCGATAGACGCGCTAAAGATAGCTCTAACTACTACTCCCGTACTAATAACGTTACGGTACGGGATAGGTATAGGAGATATAATTCTAGTAGTAGACTCTAGTAACGTTAGGTAGGGAGCTACATTAATATAGGAGAATAAGAATCGTAAACGTTAGCTATCGCGGTATAATAGAGGAATATAGTTAAAAGCTAAGAGAAACTACGATACCGTGAAGCTAGAGTACCAAGCCCTCCTCCACGCGTTATAGAAGTTCTAGTAATATCTCTATAGTATATACTTTATTATAGAAATAGACGCGAATACTCTAGTTACTTAAATTAACCGCACTATAACTAACTTACTAGGGGCGCTCGTTACTAGGTAGCTCGCGTAGATTTAGCTATAGAACTTTATAGTTAGGCACGTACCTAGAAAGCGTAACGTAGTCGCCGACGGTATCTTACGGATATATAAAGGAGAAGAACTACTAGACGTCCCTACCTTTAACCTAGACGAGTTTATAGATATGGCTCTATATATAGACGTACTAGAGACGTCGTTAATCAAGCCCGTTAGCGGGAGAGATTACATGATAGGGATACTCGACTATACCGCCATTAAGTCTCCCTTAATAGATAAATATAGCGATAAATAGTAGAGGATTACGAAATACCTTACTATACTTAAGAGGCTAACCGACCTAACTAACTAAGTGTATAAGGCCTTTATAACCGACTACCTAAAGTTCCTTATATATAACTAAATACTCTAGCGGAGAGGAGATAGACATCGCTAACATACACGAGTAATTAAGGATCCGAATACTAGGGCGCGTATAATTACCGCTACTTATAACGAGATAGATTATAGAGGTAGCGAAGGGACCCTCGGAAGGATTAAGGATAAGTATTAGTAGGTAGGTATACATAGAGACGTGTAATAGCACGTGAAAATCTATAATAAATATTAACGACGAAGTAAACTCCTTGGAGGTCTTAATAAAGGGCTCTACCACGTTATAACGCCTGTTCTTTAGTAAAGAATATACTTAGACGTAACGACGCTACTACCTTCTATAGGGTATAGTAAAGTGGTATCTATACGAGAATAGCTAAGCGGATAGACTAAGGCGGAGGCATGTACGGCGGCTACGTCCATAGTCGTCGTAAAGTTCCTCTTTAAGAACGTAATCTATAGATATAGAATTATTCCTAAAATCACCTATAACGGTAGTAGAGAAAATATGGGTGCCATAGAGGAGCTCCTCTAACTCTATGGAATTTATTAGAAGGTTACGTCTACGTATAATCCCTAAGTAAATAGAATTATTAAGAGAAGTTTTATACTACTCGCTAATGCTCTTGCGAAGATAACTAATGGCGGATTTAAGAACTGGCCCGGCTACCTCTATACGGTTATCTAGGTAGATAGAATAACGACACGTGCTAGTATAGGGTATAGTACCGTATACCTCGTGCTCGGCCATAAACTAATCATGCCTATTAAAGTCGAATTTAAGTCGCTCTAAATGCTCCCTTAGGACGAGGTGTAATCGACGTCCGACTTACTCGCTCTTTGAGCTAGATAACTTAAGAGAAGATCCGAGGATCTTAAGGAGGCCTATATCTACGCGATACGAACGCGTAAGGAATCGAGAGAGGCATGGAATAATAACCATTACCTTTATTAAGAGTCGTTACTAGTTAATACGATTATCCTTCTTTACGACTCGTAGTAATAGAAGGATATAGAGCGGAAGCTAAGGTAGCATTAGAGGGAGCCATATAAAATCTAGTCCGTGTTTAATTATACTTATAAGCTCGCGGAGCTTAATAGAGCCATACTTAGAGAGACGTTTCCTAGCTATAGGTTAAAGAAATATTTTATAAGAAATATAAGTAACGAGAGTTACGATAAGCCCTTACGACTACTAATTAGAAGAATTACCGAGGAAAATAAGGAGAGTGGCGATAAGGAAAACTATTATAAATAACTTACGGAATACCTCGACGACGCTACACGAACCCGGGTGGAAGTGGTAATTCCTACTCCGTAAGACTTTAATAGAGAAGAATATTTACGTTTCCCTAGAATTAACATCTTCTTCTAGGGGATAGAAGTTTTTTTAAGGAGGGAAGGAATACTTATAAAAGTAGTCTTATAACGATAAACTCTATTATCGAAAAAGGACGATGAACTCCATCATCGAAAGAGGATAATAAACCCTATCATTACTATAAAATAATAAAACTTATTATTAAAGTAAGTAATGCTCGAAAGAAGATATAATGGCGTTTACGCGAATTCCACCTACTATATATTAAAGCCGGTCGTGTAATCGAAGCCTACCTATCGAAGGCCCATTTCGTTACTATAGAACGGGCCCTATTAGGAACTAATAAGGAAGAAAAGAAGGAGGAGGTATAGGAGAAAAAGATACTTATAGGAAGTCTTATAAGGATGAGAATATACCCGGTATCTATTTATTTATAGATTCCGCTATATACCTAGTGGATACATTCATTCATAGATTTCCTATATATCTAGTATATATTTATTCATAGATTCGACACGTATACGGGCCTACGGCCGTTAGTAAGGATCATTTATAAAAATTACTATATACCCGGCATTCAAGGAGGTATAAAAAGAGAACTTAAGATAGTATATAACTCTTCCCTCTTACACCTCTCTATACCTCCTTAATTAATAAAACCTCCTCCTCTACTTCCGCCTCGCTTAACTATCTCTCCTTAGAACGTAACTCGCTAATAGAACCGATAATAATAATGGCCCCGCTAAAAAAGAAAACGCCTACCTATAAAGAGTTATAAGATCGTTAAGTACTAATAAGATAGACGCGGTCCTAGTTAAGAGTCATAAGTACTAAAGTAGAGCCATTAACGGCTATCGTGGTATCGAGGCCATCTACTACTCCGTATAGATAGGCTATAGAAGCTACGGAAGTAAATAAGTCTACCATTAACCGAATTATCGCCATCTAGAACCCGCAAGAGCGATAGGACTATATTCTAGATATATTTAATAATCTTCTTCATATTACCAGCCTTATAGAATAGCTCTTAAGTAGTATAGTTAACCTCTTCTAGGAAGTAGGAGCCGTAATAGGGTATAGTAAGGTAAAGATTAACTTCTCCATTCCGAAAGAAGTCCACGAGATAATTCGTTGTAGAAGAGATACCAACTCCCATATTCTAAAAGCTAAAAATATAATCCTATAAAACTAGCGAAAAGACCTCCCTAATAATAACGGCTAGTTACTCTAATCCGCCCTCGGATAGCTCTAGTAAATATAGAACTTCATGGAAAAGCTAGTAGCGCTCTTATAAATACGGACATGGGTAAGAGCGAGGAACTAGTTAAATATATCTCTATAGTCCCGAATCGGCCAGGGATAGAAGAGAAGGGGAATTAAGGTATATCTTTAGAGCTCTAATATCGATACCGCTCTAGCTAGTAATAGTAACGAGGATAGTCTATCTCTCTAGTAACTCTCGAACTACCCTAGCTAATAAAATGAACTAACGTTCCATAATAAGACGGGACTTATTATCCCCGCTAGTTAATAGTTATAGATAAGT
The DNA here is from genome assembly GCF_010093815.1 of Pseudovirgaria hyperparasitica. Lineage (NCBI taxonomy): Eukaryota > Fungi > Ascomycota > Dothideomycetes > Acrospermales > Acrospermaceae > Pseudovirgaria > Pseudovirgaria hyperparasitica. The sequence goes on from NW_022985567.1 coordinate 817,523, forward strand.
AGAATGGTTCATAGGCCCGTCGAATACTACCTATAAATCAAAGAGATAAGTATATCGCCTCCGCCTTAGACCTTACCGTCGCTAAAACTAGCGTAGGTAACGCCCGTGGTAAAGTCCCCTCCATAAAGTACGCCTCCTAGTTTAGTAGTATGTTATCTCTTCGAAGCTAGTTATCCGTTTAAAGTAAGTATTCCTCCTACTACTACTAGTATACGTCCCTTACCGGGCCATGCGAGGATCTCTTTAGTACCTATTACGGCCATACTAATAAAACCCACTCGCGGACGTGCCTCATCTACCGGCCCTTAGTAATTACCAGGGGCGCCTACACGATAATCCCTAGTTATTCTTAGTTCGTACCCTAAGACGATAGTATCGGTTAAGGAAGAGGACGAGCCTAAGAAGTATTAATGCGCGCCTTTAGTGACGAAGACTTTTAAGGTAGCTATATTATTAAAGAAGAATTTCACGAGCATTAAGGGAATAGCCCTACTAGTACGCTAGAAAGCGTAGATAGGTAACATGGCTATTCCATATAAAGTCTACTATAAGCATTACTAAGACGTGGCTAGAAAGAATGATATACTTATTAGCGTGTTCTACTTGAACCTAGTAGCGAGACTTAAAATGGTATATAAGTTTAGAGATAACGTGGGGGCCCTTAAAGTTTATAAGGACTACTACACCTAGTTCGCGAAGTACGCGCGGCCACCTCATCTAATAGAGGCATTAGATATCTATTATTACTAGGCCCTAGAGACCCCGAAGTAAGTTATTAATATTAAAACTATCCTTACTAGTATCGTATTTATAATTTAGAAGAAGGACGGTAGGATAGGTAGGTAACTCTTCGACGAGTAGAAACGTACTAGAAGTATTAATATTAAAGGGCTCTTCGAGCCACTTAAAAAGACAACCTCTATACTTAATAAGAGTATTCTAGAACTCGCGAGGGATGAATTTAATATATATAAGTACCACCAGTGTATATTTAATAAGAAATCGAACTACGGCTGGCTACGAACTATATACCACTCCTATATCTAATAGTTTATTAGGTAATATCTACTTTACTAGCTCACCTATATCGCTCTTCGGCCTAATCTTAACTACTATCTAATCTCGTACCCGTACTATGCGAAGTCCTAGGATAGAGGCGATAAGACGGGTTTTAAGTATCTCGATAACGCTATTAATCGAATCCTCGATTCTAGCGATAGATACGGGTTTAATATAATCTAGGGGAGTATTAGTCTCGACGACGAACGAAGTAACGACTATACTATAATCGTTCCCCGCTCCTATAAGTTCTTAAATAAATAGTAGTCGAAGGCTAAGCTCCGCGAGGGGGTCAATCGAAACGGTATAATTACGGCTATTAACGATAAGATCTATAATACGGACGATAAGAAACGATTTAGTCCCTTCGTCCTAGTCCTCTACTAGTCCCTTAAAGTATATATCTCTAGCCCACTAATAATATACGGCGCCTAGGGTCCCGTAAAGGGTAGAAGACGTATAATACTTCTATAGTATATCGCAATTAGCCCTAATCATATAATAATAGAAGTACCTAAAATAGGCATATAGGAATAACTCGTAGTAGCTTATAGGAATTTAACTCCGGGACCTACGTCTCCGTCGGGATTTTCTAATAAATATAGCGCGATTCCTTTTGCCTTCCTAGCCGTAGTTTAACTCCCGAGTTTTAACGCCGTTAGTAACACATTAGTCAGCCGTAAAAGATAGAATAGCTAGAAGGTAAAAGAAGAGGTAGCTACGTGGCTTAACGTAAGTCCTTAATAACTTAAAGCTAAGGTAGACACCTAGTTTAAGGAGGGCTCGAGGGTATTCGTAGAGACCTTTAAGAAAATAGTAAGGTAGGAAAGGCTAGTCTATGGGGATAGGTCATTCTAGAAGGAATTTAACAAGGCGCGCGCCGCTAAGCGGCTAATTAATTTTAAGAAATTCGAGCCCGACGCGGGCCTAGATAATATTAAAGAGAACTTCTATAGATAGGAGAGGCCTAACAAACTATCCGACGAGGAGGAATCTAACCTCTCTAAGATAAGCGACACGATTCTTTAGGAGCTGGCTCGCGACCTTAAGTACTAAGATTAGGCGCCTAAAAACCTACCTAATTATTAGTTAAGGGCTACCCTTAACTAATAATCCGGGCTAAGGTTTACCCGCGCCGAGAGGTTTACTAGGGGCGCATTTTTTTTATATTAAGGTCTTTCTTTTAGGCGTTCTTTATACGGTTTCTTACACGGTTACTATACTACTAAGGGTAGTAGTTCTACGGGCCGGGGAGGTATATATAGAAGGCCGCTCCTATAGCTCTATATGTATATGTCCCTAGCTCGATTATATAGCTTCATTATATATTTAAGGAGGGCGTTTTTCCTTAGTCATTCTACTCGGCGCGCTTCCCCCATCACTAATATTCGACTATTCGACCTTTCCTTACGTTTATAGGCCTCTATAGGTATTAATTATTAGGCTTAGCTATTAAAGAATTGATTAAGAGTATTATATAGACCCGTCCTATCGTAAAAGAGAACTAATAAGAAGTCGTGCGTTCAAAGAGAACTTATAATATCTAGAAGAGATACTTGTGAGTTCGTCGCGACTACTATACTAGAAACATAGCCATTTACAAAAGGGACACACGTAGCGATGGCTCACCACAATATATAATTATAGATAATAGTCTCTAGTAGGGTTATTAGACCCTTTAGTACTAGAGTTATAGATTTATATATAGATATAATAGATTAGGATATAAAGAATAATAAGGTAATAATTATATTACTCTTATTAATATATTAAGATCTTATTATAGGTCTTACTTTCTATAATATAGTAGTAGCTATATAGAGTTATCTATTATTATATTTTAACTATAATATAGGTAATTCTTTAATATATCTATTTAGATTACTTACTAACCTCTACTATAAAGATAGAGAAGATATCTATGAATATATTAATAATTTCTATTATACCTAGATATGAATAGTAAAAAGATATACTACTTTATCTTATATAGTTATAAAAGTAATATATCTAATCTTTAAGTCTAAAGAGATTAAGAGCTTATTCTTTCTTATCTTATTATCTAATACTATAGACTATATTATTAATAATTTATTAACTCGAGATATATTATAATTTTAAGATATTAAGCTAAAGATACTTAATCTAGCTAAGAAATATAGTATTAAATCTAATACTACTAGCTATAAGGTAAGCTATAAGGGTAAGTCTAGTTAGCCTTCTAAGTTAAAGAAGTCTAACTTCTTCTCTACTATTAGGGCTAACACTAGAATAGACTTAACTAGACTACTATAGTCTAGTACGGTCCGTGATAGGTGGACCTAGATTAAGTTAGCTAGAATAAGCGAGACTACTATATAAGTAGACCGTATATACTTAATTCCTACTCTTTAGAAATTAATCTCGTTAGGAGAGTAGACTACCCTTTTAAATATATTTCTAAATCCTCCTATAATCTATTAGACTACTATCCTACGTCTATAATCCTTATATTTTAATTTCTCTTTATATAGCACGACGGTAGTTTATAGAAATAGCTCTAACTACTCGTTATAATACTCGTGGTACTACCTCTTATAATAGACCTTCTCCTAATCTAAACGAGGAGAATAGTCTATCTATAACTACCCCTACTAATAACTATATCTTATAGGCTATTATACCGATAACTTATATAATATTCCGTGTAACTATAGAAGATATTATAAAATATAAGGATAGAGTCTATTATACTCTATCTTGGTCTAGTTTAAACTATACTAGACCTAATCTTAATATAAGGCTAGACCTTATTAACGTTAACAAGTTAATCTATTAGAATTATCTAATATTAACTATACCTTATAATAATATATATACTAGACTACACGAAGAGAGATAATAATAGGTTTAACTTAAGTAATAACTACGCGAACTCGACGAAGCTTAAGAATATACTATAAGACTTAAAGCTATATTATACGCTTTAGTTCTAGTAACGACTAATCTATATTTATATAGACCTATACTAACTAAAATAATCTATCCTAGTCTACTACTATTCTAATTACTCTAACCTAAGAAACTACCTTACTTTAATAGTAAAAGTAGAAAGAGTTTCTATATATAGACTTACTAATATAGTTAATTCTTCTATCTATTCACGAACGATAGTAATAAAATTAGATTCGCCTAGAACTACCTTAATCTAATACCTTTAGAACATTAGATAGTATACTAAATTAAATATTCTAAGGATACCTATAACTAGGACACGTTTACTAAATTTCTCCTCTAATATTTTAGTACTAGGGCTAAATAACGTAACTAGACCTAGAGCTATATCTTTAAGACTTAATAATAAGATAATTAGTTACTATTATAACTCCTTAAATACCTTCGGCCCCTCTAGAGAGAAGCCGAAGAAGATTATATAATTTAATAGTATGACAACTTTAAACGGTCCCTTACCCTAAATATAAAGGACCGTCTTAACCTTATAATAATAATCTCTATAGATCTCTAAGCTCTTATAAACCTCGTAGAGTAATACTAGTATATAATAAATAATTAACGCCGCGCTAGTATACGACTATCCCTAATAATCTAATCTAATATAAAATCGTCTAACTAAAACTAATTTAGTAATAGATCTCGCGGGACGTTATAAGGCTACTACTATACCTTAAATTTAAAACCACGCGGATTATATCGTGGGTCTCCCTACTAATTAATATATTAAGATATAAGGACCGACTTATATAAATAACCTAAAGTTACTTACTATACCTATAGTAGAATAGGCTATATAGTATCTAAGTACTATTTAGAGAAGCTACTAAGTACTAATATAACTAACTAACTAGTTATATACTATAAGTGCTAGTAGCTAGAATATATCGCGTCTAACTACCTAGTATAGAATATAAAAAACTAATAGCCTATAAGAAACCCTCGCGACTTATAGATATAACTATAATAGAGGGGTAATCCGCTAAATAGTATATTAAACTATAGACTAGATCTATTAAGGTCCCTTATAGATAATATTAGACTATAATACTTAATAGTAGGTCGGCTACTAATATTATATTAACCTAACGAGCACGAGAACTTAACGCTAATATCTAAGCTCTAATAGATACTATATTCTATAGTATCGATAGTCCTATTAAGTTATACGGCACCTATACTATTAAATATAGTATCTAGAATAGCGGAGGGAAATAGAAACTCTACTACTTAACCTTTATTATAGTAGATAGTCCCTTTAATATAATTCTAGGTATACTATAGCTTAAGAAATATAATCTAAAACTAGACTTCCTTAAGAAGATAGCTAGCTAGCGTATAAATCTACCTTAATAGGAACTAGTATAGCTTATAGATAATAAATAATTCTAGAAAGATTATAAGAAGATAATCTCTACTATCTACATACTCTTACTTACGTAAAATAGTAAGCTTAGTATTAAAGTAGATAAAAACCTACTATATTAGTATAAAATATACTAATATATCGCGTTAGCGATCGATTCCTCTAAACTACCTTAATACTAATCTACTAACCTTACTATTAATCTTAAAGACGGCTAGTAACCTCTATATAGACCTATCTACCCTCTTTTAGAATCTAAGTTATAAGCCCTTTAAGAATATATTAAAAAGAACCTTATCTAAGGATAGATTAGGCCTAGTATATCCCTAGCCGGAGCTCTAATCATCTTTATAAAGAAGAAGGATAGGAGCCTCTATCTATATATTAACTATTATAGTCTAAATAATATTACGCGAAAGAATTATTACCTACTACCTCTTATCTCCGAGTCTATTAATAGACTAGAACGCGTAAAGATCTTTACTAAGCTTAATCTATATAATATCTACTATCGCCTTTATATTAAGAAGGGTAACGAATGGAAAACGGCTTTTAGAACCCGTTATAGATACTTTAAGTATACTATAGTCCCTTTTAGACTAACTAACACGCTAGATACCTTCTAAGTATATATTAATAACGCGCTAGTAGGCCTACTTAATATAATATATATTATATACCTAGATAATATCCTTATCTTCTTATATAACGAGAAGGAGTATATCTAGTACGTATATATAGTTCTAGATAGGCTAGAAAAGTATAAGCTATATATTAAGCTATCTAAATGCGAGTTCTATTAGGACCATATTAACTTTCTTAGCTTTATTATTACTAATTAAGGTATAACTATAGAGAGAGATAGAGTTACTACTATTATAGACTAGTCTAAACTAAAATCCGTTTAAGATATACGTGTCTTTATTAGCTTTACTAACTACTACTAAAAATTTATTAAACACTTCTCCTATTTAGCCGTACTACTTAATATATATACTACTACTACTAACTCGTCTATTACGGTCCGTAGTAGATAGAAATAGCGTAATATTAAATTATAATCTATTAAATTAACTAAGGTCGAAAGAATATCCTTCGAGAAGATTAAAGAAGTATTTATAACCACTCTATTACTAGTATACTTTAATCTAACTAAACCTATTTACGTTAAAACTAATATATTAGAATTTATAATCTTAGGTATACTCTTCTAGCCTAGACTAATAGAGTCTAAAAAGGTCTAATAGTATCTAGTTACGTTCTTCTCGCGTAAGATAGCTAATATTAAGACTAGATATACTATTTATAACTAAGAGCTACTAGTAATAGTAGAGTTATTTAAGTAGTGGCGATATTATCTTAAAGGTACTATATATAACGTTAAGTTACTAACTAATTACTATAACTTAAAGGGGTTTATAAGTATAATAGTTTTAAATCGTTAATAGATTTAATAGGCTAAGTAGCTTATAAATTTCTACTTTATAATCTACTATTAACCTAGAAGTATAAATCTAGCTAATAGAATATTAAGAAGACCTAACTATAAAGAAGGCGCCTAGAATTATAGTAGCTATAGGGTTCTAGAGTAGCTATAGACCTAACTCTTAAGGATAAGATTAGATAATAAGTTATCTAATAATTAGCGAGATACTAACGCTAATACTAGTAATTAAATTTATAAGACCGAAGCCGGTAACTAAAGACGTAGTACCGAAGTCCCTAGCGAGCTATTTATCAGCGCTATTAGAGAAGGCGATAGTACCTAGCGTATATATTAAGTAGACCTCGCCTAGTTAATCGTAGATCTATAAAAGATAGACCTAATAGTTTTAAAGTTACGTAAAATATAGTAAGATAGATTATTATAGACTAAAGTAGACTATAAGTAGACCTTTATAGACGGCTTACTCTACTATAATAGAAAGTACTATATACTAATAGATAACGTATAATTTACTATAGTTAGCCGATACTATAATGCTAACCTAGTAGGATATTTCGGGTATATACGCACCCTAAGCTTAATTTATTAGTACTATTTTTAGAAAGATATACCTAAGTACATTAAAGAATAGATAGCTACTTATCTAATTTATTAAAGAATAAAGATACCTAGGCATAAGCCATATAGGAACTTATAGCCTCTACTAGTCCCCCTCTTTATATAGAAAGATATTACTATAGATTTTATAGTTAACTTACCTCTAAGCGAGATGCTTAGAATAAGTTATAATTTAATTCTTATTATTATAGATAGACTTATAAAGATATCTAGGTATATCCCTATATAGAAGATAATTATATTAAAAGAACTAGTATAAGTATTCTAGAATAATATTATTAAGGTCTATAGTATACTAAAAAGAATCGTTATAGACCAAGAGAGTATATTCACGTCTAAATTCTAGACGTTATTCTATAAAATAGCCGGTATAAATAGAAATATATTAATAGTATTCTATCTATAAATAGATAGTTAGATAGAGTAATAGAACTAAACGCTTAAGATGTTAGGCACGTGAGGAGCACGTGGCCTGCTAGTTGATTATATATGTATGTAGTAGTCTATTAGGACGGGAACCACAACGGACCTATGTAGACTATTCTAATCCATGCAGCCACGTAGTGGCCAGAGCTAGGTTAAGTTAGCTAAGTTAAGCGAGGTTACTATATAAGTGGACCGTATAAACCGATTCCTACTCGTTAGGAATTAACCTCGTATAAGAGTAAGATTACTCTATAAATATATTCCTATATCTCTCTATGAACTATTAGACTACTATCCCACGTCTTCACTCTTTATATTTTAATTCCTCTCTATATAGTATAACGGTAGCTTATAGAGATAGCTCCTACTACGCGCTATAATACCCGTGGTACTACCTTATACGAGAGACTCTCTCTAAATCTAAACGAAGAGAATAGTCTCCCTACGACCACCTCCACCGATAAGTATACCCTATAGGCTATTACACTAATAACTAGTACGGTATTCCGTATAACTATAGAAGATTACCTAGATAATAAGGAAGGAGTCTATTATACTCTATCGCGGTCTAGTTCATACTATACTAGACCTATCCTTACTATAAGACTAGACCCTATTAACGTTAACGAATTAATTCGTTAGAACTAACTAACGTTAACCACGCCTTATAATAACGTATATACTAAGCTATACACGGAGAGGTAGTATTAGGCTTAGCTCGAGTAGTAACTTCGCGAACTTAATAAAGCGTAAGAACGAACCACTAGACTCGAAGCCGTACTACGCGCTTTAGTACTAGTAGTAACTAATCTATACTAATATGGATTAACTTAAGCCGAAACAGTCTAACTAAGTCTATTACTATCCTAGTTATCTCGGCCTAAGAAACCACCTTACTTTAACGGTAAAACCAGGAGGAGCTTTTATAAATAGGCTTACTAGTATAGCCGATTCTTCCACCTATTCACGAACGATAGTAATAAGATTAGGTTCGTATAGAACTACCTAGACCTAACGCCATCTAAACGTTAGATAGCACATCGAATTAAATACCCTAAGGATGCGTATAACTAGGACACGTTTACCGAATTCCTTCTTTAATGCTTCGGCGATAGAGCCGAGCGACGCGAATAGGCTTAGAGCTATATCTTTAAGACTTAATAGCGAGAGAGATAATCCCCGTTATAACTCCTCGAATACCTCCGACCTCTTTAGAGAGAAGCCGAGGAAGATTATATAGTTTAATAATACGACGACTTTAAAAGGTCCCTTAACCCGAGCGTAAAGGAACGCATCGACCTTATAACGTCTACCCCTACTAACCTTTAGGCACTCGCGAATCTCGTAGAATAATATTAGCGTATAATGAATAACTAACGTTATATAGACGTACGACTATCCCTATTAATCTAATCTAATATAAAATCGTCTAAAGAGGACCGGTTTAGTAATAGATCACGCGGAACACCTCGTGGGCGCTACCACTCTATAAACTCGAGAAGATAAGGCCTATACCGCGGATCTTTCTACTAGTCGATATATTAAGACGCGAGAAACGACTTATATAAACGACCTAAAGTTACCTACTATACCTATAGTAGAATAGGCCATATAGCACCCGAGTACCGCTTAGGGAAACTACCGAATACTAATATAGATACTAAGTTAGTCATATACTATAAGTGCTAGTAGCTAGGATATATCGCGCCTAACTACCCGGTATACGATATAAAAAACTAACTACCTATAAGGAACCCTCGCGACTTATAGGCGTAACTAAAATAGAGGGATAATTAGCCAACTAGTATATTAAACTATAGGCTAGGTCTATCAAGGTCCCTCGTGGATAATATTAGACCGTAATACTCGATAGCGGTTTAGCTACTAACGTTATATCGACTTAACGAGCACGAGAACTTAACGTCGACATTTAAGTACTAATAGATACTACCTTCTATAGTATCGACGGTCCTATTAAATCGTAGGGTACCTATACTATTAAATACGGCATCTAGGATAGCGGGGGGAAGTGGAAACCCTACTATTTAACCTTTATCGTGGTAGACAGTCCCTTTAATATAATCCTCGGTATACCGTGGCTCGAAAAATATAACCCGAAACTAGACTTTATCTAGAAAACAGCTGGCTGGCGCATGTACCTACTATAATAGAACCTAGTATAGCTAGTCAACGACGAATAATTCCAGAAGGACTACGAAAAGGTAATCTCCGCTATCTATGTCCTCTTACTTACTTAAAATAGAGAGCTTAGTATTAAAGTAGACGAAAACCTACTATATTAGTATAAAATATACTAACATGTCGTATTAGCGATCGACTCGTCCGAATTACCTTAATACTAATCTACTAACCTTACTATTAACCTCGAAGACGGTTAATAACCCCTACATGGACCCATCTACCCTCTATTAGAACCCGAGCTATAGGTCCTCTAAGAATATATTAAAAAGAACCTTACGCGAGGATAGATTAGGCCTAGTATATCCCTAGCCGGAGCTCTAATCCTCTTTATAAAGAAGAAGGATAGGAGTCTCCGTCTATGTATCAACTACTATAGCCTAAATAATATTACGCGAAAGAATCGTTACCTACTACCTCTTATCTCTAAGTCTATTAATAGACTAGGGCGTATAAAGATCTTTACTAAGCTCGATCTACGTGACGTCTACTACCGCCTACGTATTAAGAAGGGCGATAAGTGGAAAACGGCGTTTAGGACCCGTTATAGATACTTTAAGTATATAGTAGTCCCTTTTGGACTAACTAACGCGCTAGGAACCTTCTAAGCGTATATTAATAACGCGCTAGTAGGCCTACTCGATACGACGTGCATTATATACCTCGATAATATCCTTATCTTCTCTAATAACGAAGAAGAACATATCTAGCACGTACGCGTAGTCCTAGATAGGCTAGAAAAATATAAGCTATATATTAAGCTATCTAAATGCGAGTTCCACTAGGACCACGTTAACTTCCTTAGCTTTATTATTACTAATTAAGGTGTAACTATAGAAAGGGACAGGGTCGCTACTATCGTGGACTAGCCTAAACTAAAATCGGTTTAAGATATACGTGTCTTTATCAGATTCGCTAATTACTACTAAAAATTCGTTAAGTATTTCTCCCGGCTAGCAGTACCGCTTAACGCGTATACTACTACTATAGATTCGTCTATTATGGTCCGCGGTAGATAGAAATAGTATAATATTAAATTATAGCCTATAGAATTATCGGAAGGCGAAAGGGCCTCCTTTAAGAAAATCAAAGAGGTATTTATAACTACCCTATTACTAGTATACTTCGACCTAACTAAACCTATCCGCGTCGAAACCGACGCGTTAGGATTTATAATCTTAGGTATTCTCTTCTAGCCTAGACTAACTAAGTCTAAAAAGGTCTAATAGTATCTAGTTACGTTCTTCTCACGTAAAATGGTTAATATTAAGACTAGATATACTATCTATAACTAAGAGCTACTAGTAATAGTAGAGTCATTTAAATAGTAGCAATATTATCTTAAAGATACCATATATAACGTCAAGTTACTAACTAATTACTATAACTTAAAGGGGTTTATAAGTATAATAGTTTTAAACCATTAATAGGTCTAATAGACTAAGTAGCTTACGAACTTTTACTTTATAATCTACTATTAACCTAGAAGTATAAACCTAGCTAATAGAATATTAAGAAGACCTAACTATAAAGAAGGCGCCTAGAATTATAGTAGCCATAGAGTCCTAGAGTAGCTATAGGCCTAACTCTTAAGGACGAGGTTAGATTTTAAGTTATTAGGCGATTAGCGAGATGCTAACGTCGATGCTAGTAATCGAATCTCTAAGACCGAAGCCGGTAACTAAAGACGCGGTACCGAAGTCCCTAGTAGGCCGTTTATTAGTACTATCGGGAAGGGCGATAATGCCCGGCGTAAATATCTAATTAACCTCGCCTAGTTAATCGTAGATCTATAGAAGATAGACCCGATAGTTTTAAAGTTACGTAAAATATAGTAAGATAGGTTATTATAGACTAAAGTGGACTATAAGTAGACCTTCGTGGACGGCTTGCTTTACTATAATAGAAAGTACTATATACCGATAGGTAACGCGCGATTTAACGTAGTTAGCCGATACTATAACGCTAACCTAGTAGAATACTTTGGGTATATACGTACCCTAAGCTTAATTCGTTAGTACTATTTTTAGGAAGATATACCTAAGTACGTCGAAGAATAGATAGCTACTTATCTAATTTATCAAAGAACGAAGGCCCCTAGGCACAAGCCATATAGAAATTTATAGTCTCTTTTAGCCCCCCTCTTTATATAGGAAGACGTTACTATGAACTTTATAGTTAACTTACCTCCAAGCGAGATACTTAGAATAAGTTATAATTCTATTCTTATTATCGTGGATAGACTTATAAAGATATCTAGGTATATCCCGGTATAGAAGACGATTATATCCAAAGAACTAGCGTAGGTATTCTAGAACGAGATTATTAAGGTCTATAGTATACTAAAAAGGATCGTTACGGACCGAGGAAGTACCTTCACATCCAAATTCTAGACGTTATTCTACGAAATAGTAAGCATGAATAGAAATATATCTATAGTATTTCATTCTTAGACGGATGGCTAGATAGAGCGATAGAACCAGACGCTTAAGGCCTATCTACGTATATTCTATAATTTCGAGCAGGACGACTAGGCCTCCCTACTAAGTATAGTAGAGTTCGTATATAATAATAGTCGTTATAGTACGATAGATATTATACCTTTCTAGGCGAACCTCGGACGTAGTCTAAGGATAGGTTTTAAGCCTTAGACGGTCTAATTTAATCGAATAATAGACGTGAACGTCCACGCTTAGAAATTAGCGATTAAAATCTTCGAAACCGTACATAACTATCGCGCTATAATCTAATAAGTAAACGACTCGTATATAAATTACTATAATAGGTTAGCTAAGGATTAGACGTACGAGGAGGGCGACGAGGTTCTTCTTAACGTCTATAATATACGAACGTCGTAAGTAAATAAGAAGCTCGATTATAAAATGGCTAGTCCCTTCCGAATCAAACGTCGTATCGGTATAAGAGTCTACGAGCTCGACTTAGAAAGCGATATAAGAATCCATAACGTGTTCTATGTCTTACTACTCGAAAGATTTCGACCTAACGTATATGGCCGCACAAACGTGTAGTTATACTCTATTATACTCTAAGATAGACTAGACGTGTTCGAAGTAGACTATATTATCGAACATAGGATTAATAAAGACGGTGTTTAGAAATATAGAATCCGTTAGAAGGACTACACTAAGGACGAGGACACCTAGGAACTAGTAGTATATATCTTAAGTTCTATAATGGCTGCGTATAAGTAAAAGATGTAGAATAGCGTATTATTAATATAAGTATAGCGACGTTATAGTCGTCGTAAAAAGAAGAAGGATGCCGTAGAGAACGAAGTGCTAAACTAGGAAATCTAGACGCGCACTGGGAAAACTCTATATAGTAGCCCTATAATTTAAGCGTCGCACGGTTACTAGACGCGAAGAAAGTATAAATAACCATTTTAGGAACGCGACGCGATATACCATAATAGAATAATATAGAAGAGTCTAGAATGGACTAACATGGACCATTATACACGAGAAAAACATGGGACTAAGAACCTAAAAAAAGGTACCCTACTATAGAATTAAACTCTTAACACGAAATATAAAAGGTTAGAGTACCCGAACTAATAACTACTAGGCTACTAGTTCGGGTGCTCTAATAGAATTTATAGAGATAAACTAATTTATATATGGTGCCCACACTTAGGTGACTTAAGGAAAATTAGAATATAGAAACTAATAGTTATAAGCTAAGCGAGCGTATATATAATATTATTAAGTTAAGAATTAAATTACTAGAAACTGGCCAACAGGTATCTAAACGGTCTAAAAAGGACTAAAATGGATAGAAACTAGGTAGATAGAGCTAATATATACTATATAGAAACCCTAGTAAATAGAGCCATAGAGCTACTCCTCTATCTTATTATTACTCTTAGAGCGTAGTAAATAAACTAACTAAGTAATAGAGCGACGGAGGTTAGAGACCTTATCCTCTAGAGTAACTACGCGCTCGGTTAGAGTCTAGTAAGATAATAACTAAGCGCTAGAGCGGAGCGACTAGACCTAAAGTTAGCTAATACGGTCTAGAATAATCTAGAATAGAATATATACCCTCTTACGAGGTAACTTAGAAGGAGAACTAGTAGATCTTTTATAAGACCCGTTAGTAGCACGAGACGGGTAGAAAGAAATAGTATAAATCTCTTCTACGGCCTTAGTAGCTAAAACTAACTCCCTAGAATAGATAGCCTAAGCGCTAGAAATCTCGCGGCGACTAAAAATTATAAGCTAAGGTTAATAATAATTAATAGTTTCTAAACTTATACTTTAATAACCTCTAGGAAGAGCTTATAGCGCTCTCTAAACTCTCTATATATAGAAGCTAGATAACTACTAGAACTACCGAGAGTCTCACGGACACGAAGATCGTTATATATATTTTATATATAAATAGAAACCTAAAAACGCATTAGCATGGACGACTTTAGATTACCCTAGACTAAAATAGTCTAATAGACTTACCTAAAGATAAACTTTACTAAGGATAGTATAGTAGTAGTAGCGGGTAGAGAGCTTAAAGATTAGATATATAGATCTATTATAGTTAGTAGAGTAGTAGCTAATACTAGAGTTAGAGCGGAAGAGATATTTAGAGCTAGTTATATAAGCCTTAATATACTTAAAGTATATTAAACTATAGTTCGCCGTTTTCCTATAGCTAAACCGCGACTATATTTAGTATCTTTAGTAATCTAGGCCTTATTATTACTAGAGCTAGATTTAGAGTAAATATTAAGGTCCTAAAAGGACCTAGAGTAACTAAGTTAGTCTATATTAGACCGAAAAGAGGAATGGCGTTTAGAGCGAGGCGGCGAAGGTATAAACTCTTAATTATTATCTATAATAAGATCTTCTTTATCCTCTAAAGGAGTTAGAGTAGATAGATAGCGCGAGTAGATATAGATAGACTTTATAGCTACCTCTTCTATAATACTAGTACTAGAATTACCTAGATTAGAGCGACTAGTAGCTACGTTAGTAGTAATAGTAGTAGTAGTCTTAGCTACCTTCTTCTCTAACTTAGAGCGCGCCTTTATACTACTATAATAAGTAGATTTTTTAGCTAGTATAGCCGGGGTAGAGGTAATCTCTTTAGAGCGAGTCTTACGAGAGGAGGAGATAGACTTAGAAATAGAACTAGTATTAGATATCTATATATACACGTTAGCTAGAGATCTAAGAGTAGAATACTTATTTAGCCTTAAAGATAATTAAAGAAGCTAAATTAGTAACTATAATAACGCGAATAGATTATATAGAACTAGCTCTAATAAAAATAGACTACTCTAGACCCGAACGGATCTAAACTAAAGGAGATAGTATATAAATTAATAACTTACCTTAAGAGTAAGGTAGATATACTAGAGAAGAAAATTTAGAATAAGAGAACTAAATATAAGCTTAGTTAATATAGTAGTTATATAACCTACGGAGCTATCTCTAAGGTAGTAGCTAGAAAGTAAGAGATAAGCGCGTATATAAATAAAAGTAAACTAGAGCTAAAGTTTACTAATATAAAGGCTATTAATAACGTTATATAGATTTAATTAGATATATATATAAATATAACGCTTATAGAATTATAGATTTATATATAGCTAAGTACTTTAGGGCGAAGCATAAAAGGAAGAAGAATATTATTAGGGCTAATACTAGAATAGACTTAACTAGACTACTATAGTCTAGTATAGTCCGTGATAGGTGGACCTAGGTTAAGTTAGCTAGAATAAGTAAGACTACTATATAAGTAGGCCGTATATACTTAATTCCTACTCTTTAGGAATTAACCTTATTAGGAGAGTAGACTACCCTTTTAAATATATTCCTGAATCCTCCTATGACCTGTTAGACTACTATTCTACGTCTATAATCCTTATATCTACCTCCGCTTCTACCTCTAATATTAAATATATCTAGTATAAGAAACGCGGCTTCTCTTCTAAAGGCTATAAGTATTAGAACTACTATAAGCTTAAGGCTTCTAAGAATAATAATAAGTCTAAAAATAAGTTAGATAAGAAGTCTTCTAAAAAGAACTCCTTAAGTAAGTAATAAAAAGCTAATAAGGCTAAGGTTATTAAGATTTTAGATTCTAAATCTAACTCTAATAATATTATTATTAGTTTCTTTATAACTATAGCTAATATAAATAGTAAGTAATCTTAAGTAGTAAGTTAGCCTCTTATTTTAGTAATATTTTTAGATCTAAGTATTAAAGCTATTAGACTTCTTATAAATTCTAATATAACTATAGATATATATAACTAGCTACGAAGCCTCACGAACCGCGTCCACGTCGTCGTAGCTAGGCAATGCCTCTATAGAGGTAGCAAGAGGTTCGGAGCGGCGTTAATGGTAACCTAGTCATCGCTAGATGGATAGTTAAAGAGTTTTCGCGGAGCGTCTACCTTACTAAACCACGCTAATATAACCCAGCTAGGGAAGTATATACTTCTATCCTATCCCTAATTAACGCGTTAAGAGAAGTTCACGAGGATAAAGAGATAAGAAAACCATCTAACGCGCTACTACTATGTCGAAAGCAGGCCTAAATCTATCTTACTAACTAGGTAGAGAAAGCGGAGGTCCTAGTAGCGCGATAGGACACCTCGAGGCTTAAACGGCTCTAGGAACGTGAGGAACACGTCGAGGGCAACTAAGAAACTACTACTAGAAGAACTTGTTAAAGCTAACTCTCCTATAGTATTAAACTACGTTTATTAAGCCGCCTAGTACGACTACTAGTAGCACGACTCTATTAAGACCTTTCGCTCGATACGAGATACCACTTTACTACTAATAGATAGAGTGGCTCCCATGCACGAGAGATGTTATAGTCTACCGTAGGAGGTAGGATACTAGAGTACATAGATAATAGTACATAGACATAGGTAGGAGGCAGCTATAGGGACCCTTTAAGAGTAGTAGAAATAAGTCGGGTTAGTAGGAAGAGAATACCTAAGTCGCCTAGGCGTATATACGTAAGGGATTTAGAGGATACTCTCCTATAAGACACGGTCGGCCTATTATAGAGAGATCCTTATAGGTAACGCGAAACCGAAAAGTAGTAATGCTTAAAGGCGGGGCGTGGTATATAGTAGTAACTACTAGCTCTAAGGACCTTACCCCTTTAATAGGCTCTAACCCTTAGTATATCTAGAAGTAGATAGGATCACGTCCTGGCCGGAGAGACTACTATATAGCCCGAGAGAACGAATGCGCGTATCGATTTATAAAGAGATAGAACGTGTCGCCTATAAGGCACGTACGCTAGTATTATAAGTTTAAGGAGTAAACCTCGTAGTTACCTAGCTAGGAGAGGCTTCGGTTATCTCTTCTAGTAGAGCCGGAGGTATAAGCCTAGAGGGGATGAGATAAGGCGAAAACAGGAGTAGGGTCTAATGGTATAGGGCACGTCGAACCTACAGGAGTTATCTAACTCCGAACTAGAGGCCATACAAAACCGTATACTCCGCCTTATCTCCGGCGTATATAAAGCTACTAATATAACGCTCCTCCGACGCGAGATAAACGTAACGAGTATATAGAACTTCTACTAGACATAGAGACTTATATACTTTACTAAATAATAAGTATAAGAACGTGGAGGAGATAGAGTATATACCTTCGCCGTACTACGTACACGTATCCACGCGTATTACTAGGCCCTCCCTACTATAGGATAAACTTAAGTATAATATAAATACTATATAGAGGCGGACTCGAGCTAGACCGTGTAGGAGGTTTAAAATAACCCGGATACCGTCCCGAGCTAATAGAGCCCTAAGGAGCTTAGCCGCGTTATATAGTCGTGGATCTAGGATAAATAGAGGGAGATACTTAAAGCCTAGTGGGCCTCCTAATAGGATAGGTATCTAGAATGGATCCGAGGGCCTTAGAAGGAACTAAGTAAATGGATATATAAAGGGCTAACGAAGGCCTAAGTATCTATACTCCTCTAAGCCCGAACAGGCGCTATAGGTCTTCTATATTACCTCTACTAGAGAGGTGTCCTAGATATATCTCTCTAGTGCGAGGACTGCGGCCGGAGAGGTATAATATACCACTACCTCGCGACGTGCTCTAGCCTCTATACCCTAAGATAAGCCCTCGTCTATATAACGAGGACCTCTAATATCACGCGATAGCTTAATAAGTACCCTAAGGACGTCGCCCAATAGATACTTATATACCTTCCTCTCCCCTAGTTCTAGTAGACCCGTATATATATGCCGGAAGAAGCCCGATATATACTAGAAGAACCCCGGTATATATTAGAAGAACCCCGGGAGAACCGCGATTATTAGTTAAGGGTAGCCCTTAACTAATAATCTCCGTATCTACACGTGCTACCTAAGGGTAAACCATTATAATATAGGCTATAGGCCTATGGGTAGCCCCTAGGGCTATATATATATAAAGAATAAGAGGATAGATAGAGCGTAGTTATGGATATAAGGGAGTTTTTCCTATTCGTAGGTTTCTTCTTATATAGTAGCTTAGACTAGAGGAGGCATGCGCCTATAGAGTGGTACTCTACCTAGTTTACTAATATTATTATTATTATTATATATAACTAGATCTTTAATTTAGATATATTATAATATATATTAGATTATATAGATAACTTTACCTTACTAGAACCGCGTACCTTTAGTAATATATTAATTATAAATTATTAGAAGATTCCTATTAATAGTATTAGAATAGTTTTCCTAGATTATATTCTCTTAGATAGTTCTATAAAAAAGATTAAACTTACTAATATCCTCTTTAGTAAGTAACTAAATTCTATATACCTTTTCTCCTAGTTATATATTAGGAATTAAGAATATAGTTTAAGAGTAAAAGGAAATAACCTCTTCTTATACAACTACTATAGATCTAAAGTAATATAGGTAAAATTCTATAAGAGTCTTATAAAGATTCGCCTACGCTATATATCTTCTCCGCTTCTATTATATACTATAGTATACTTTATATTATATAAAGAATTCTATTATACTATAGATTATTATTAACCAAAAACTTCTTACACCCCAACGGACTAAACTAGTCAATTCGGGGTAAAACAGCGATTTACATACATTAAACGATAGAGTACACCGAGTACAATAACCTCCGACATACATGCGTACGTGCAGCGTATAATACGCGATAATACCGACGTATAGAGACACTATATATATATACTCGAAGACTCTTTAATAACACGAGCATAGACTATATCTAATAAATGCCGACACGCCGACCCCCTTTTATTAGTTAAGGGCTACCCTTAACTAATAACTATGGCGGCCTTAGGTATCGTAATACCCCGGTAGACGCTAGATATACCCCTACTAGTACGGTAGAAACGGCTATATAGCGATATTAATGTGGATAGCTAGACACCTATCTAAAATATAGGTACTAACTAAGGGTGCGAAGCGCTATAGATAACCTAGACCGAGGGGACCCCGAGAGGGGAGACCCTCCTAGATAAAATTAAATACTAGGTAATACGTATAGAGAGGGACGCTAAGGAGGGAAAGAAGACCCTCCTTTATATATTCCGGGACCTTATCCAGAATCTAAGAGGAATTATAGAGAAAGAAAGGAAGTCGCCACGAGAGGAACCTAGTAGTAGGCTCGACCAAATGGAAGCCAGCCTACGGAGAATCTAGGAAGAGCTATTCTAAGGTAAGCGCCCTAACACGTGGGCTTAGATTATAGTAACACCCGGAGCTACCGCACTAAGGACTACTAGGACCATAGATAGAGCATATAGTATACGTGTCGTAATCTAGGATAAGGACACGCTGGCGTAGGTCTAATAGGCATCCCCAAAGGAAATTATAAATAAGATTAATAAATAGAAAGGAATGTAGTTAAGCGTCGTGGCTACTAAAGTTACGCTAGGTAGGGTAGTACTTACTACTATAATAAATACTATATAGTAAAACATCTCGTGAGATCCGAACGCGATAGATAGTATCTTCTCTAGCGCGTCTATTAGAGTAGCTATATACCCGATTATAGTACACATAGTACCTATGCGGGGACAGGCTATCGGAGCGGAGGATATTACGCGTATAGAATAATCTAACGCGCGAAAATACCTAGGGATTAAGATCGTGAAAGCGTGGTAGAAGAACCTATAGGCGATTAAGATAACGGCGAAAAAACACTCTACTATAATTATAGAGCTCCGAGACCCCGCCCTTATATAACGTATTATATAGGAGGGATTCCTAGTAGAAGGAGAGCTCCTTATGGCCGAGCCATAGGATAGGGCATAGGTAATAATATAGTGCTTTAACTGTTAAGGGTATGGATATACTATATAAAGGTGCTTATAGAAGACTAAGTACGGATGGTGCTATGGGGACCACGCTATCTAGGAGTGCCCTTATGAACCGCGAGGAGACGGACTAAGAAATAGGGATATAGTATAGTGTTTAAACTGCGACGGGAAACACCCGTTATAGTCGTTAACGTGTATAAAACGTAAATAGGTTATAGAATATATTCGTACGATAAAAGCGAGAGGCGCGAGATAGTTATAGAATATAATACCTACTATAGGCCCTTCCTTTATAATACCCCTAACCTCCCCTCCGGAAGGTAGTTAGGCGGGATAGTAGACTATCCCGAAGATGATAGGACGACTAAAAGGCATAGTTAAAGCCGCTACCGCGTGAGGATAGTCGCGCCTCTAAGAAATAAGTATATAGGTATATATACTCCCTAGTACCTAATAAGAGACTAGAATATACTCTAAATTATATAGATAAACATATAATATAAAAGAGAGAACTAGGCGACGCTCCTCGAAGAGACCGGGGCTATAATACTCGCCATCTAGGAACCCTATAAATACTACTAGACGAGTAAACCAACCATACACCCCGGATACTATACTATACACCCTCTAGGACTAGAAAGACGAGTCCTCTTCTATATTTATAGGTTAATACTACTCTTATTATAGTTATATACTAAGCGCAATAACCTTAGAATAACACTACACCTATAAATAGATATAGGCCCCCTATATATATATAATATATATAACTAATAACGTGTACTTATACTAGATGAGATGCTCGAGGGTACCACGGAACCAGGGTAATATATCCTCCTAGAAGACTTTAACCTCTACTACTAATAGTAGAGAGGCCTAGCCGTAGTAAGGGAAGAACTTAGAGTAAGGGAACTACGTACCCGCTACCACGACTTCCTATACCTACTTATACCTATAGAATAAGTTATATAGAAAAAACATAAATAGGACGAAGACGGGTCTATGCTTAACCTTACCTTCGCTACGGAGCACATTAGTTACCGGATCTAATACTACCGCCTAAGCTAGGTATAGACGGATTCCGACTACGAATATATGGAAACCGTAATAAACGTATATACCCCGAATAAATAACGGGGACGATAGATATAGAAGGATACCGACTAGGAAAAGTACCTAAAGGACCTAGAATCGGCGATCCTAGATCCCTCTATAGTCGATATATCTAACGACCTAGCTATAGACTAGGCCGTATAGACACTCCTATAAATATACTAGAATGCGAGAAATAAACACGTACTATACTAAATATACCGGCCCCTAGAAGCAAAGGGGATTCCTCGAGTGCGGGAAAGTAGATAAGACGCCTAAAGACTATATATATACGTATACTATACGAGAACACCCGAGTCGTAGGAAGAATAGAAGGAAGCGATACGATAACGTAATAAAGTCCTCCGTAACGAAAGGCGTAAATAGTAGCGTATAATTACTAGTTAATAGATATAATACGTAATAGGGCTATGGCGTATAGCGAAATGGGC
>NW_022985568.1:0-21035 GCF_010093815.1 Pseudovirgaria hyperparasitica
CCTAACCCTAACCCTAACCCTAACCCTAACCCTAACCCTAACCCTAACCCTAACCCTAACCCTAACCCTAACCCTAACCCTAACCCTAACCCTAAATCGCGACCGTTTATTCGCTTATAAAAAAGGATCACTTATACGCGGTTATATACTGCGGTACGGCTTCGGCCCTTTAGCGCCTAGGACGTAGCCCGGCCATCGGCGTCGGTGCTATTTAGGCACCGCTGCCCGAGGCATGCGCGCGCCGCGCTATAGTAGCGCTCGGTATTTTAAACGTGCCGATGCCGATAGGGTAGGCCCTAGTACGTTACCGTACGGCCCGTGGTGTGTGCTTTGCGCGTAAGCCTACATCCTTAGACGGAAAAATGTGACATGCCAGCATTCATAGCGATTCTCGGCCAGAACGTGACTAGGTGACTATAGAATAATTTAGAATGACTACGCATTCCGATCGGAGGTCGGTATTATAACCGACCGACACTTTCACCTATAAAAGAATAATAAATCTTAGTCCCTAATGAGCCTTTAAGGCGAAAGGCATCTGTCGGTTTACACCTAGCTATCTAGGACTCCTGTTACTCATCACTTTTCCTCGACGATTTCTTCCTGCTTAAAGTAACCCTAATACGGCCGCCTTACCAAAAGTAATATATAGCTCTACTACTATTATATAGTACGATATAATAACCGTAAATCTAAGACCTAACCGAGCCCGGTTATTATTATATAAAACACTAAGCCGGTCTCTAAGATAACCCTAGAGAATAAGGGTATGTTATAGACTTCGGCTTTACCTCGTCTCTAGTATTATATAACGGAGCCGGGACGGATAGAGACTAGTATAGGGGTATCACGTGACCTCGCTTAAGACTATACTTAAGCTATAACCTATACGAGCTACCCCTACTCTCTCTAAGTTAAATTATAATATATCTTAATTACTATTATAGTAATACCTTAGTTATATCTATTATACTAAAACCGATTTAGTAATAGATCTTATAGGATATTATAAGGTTATTACTATACCTTAAACTTAAAACTATAAGGATTATATTATAGATCTCTCTATTAATTAATATAGTAAGATATAAGGACTAACTTATATAAATAACCTAAAGTTACTTACTATACCTATAGTAGAATAGAATATATAGTACCTAAGTACCGTTTAGAGAAACTACCAAGTACTAATATAACTAATTAATTAGTTATATATTATAAGTACTAGTAGCTAGAATATATCACGCCTAACTATCTAGTATAGAATATAAAAAACTAATAATCTATAAGAAACCCTTATAACTTATAGGCGCGACTATAATAGAGGGGTAACTAGTTAAATAGTATATTAAACTATAGGCTAGACCTATTAAGGTCCCTTATAGATAATACTAGACTATAATACTTAATAGTAGTTTAGCTACTAATATTATATTAATCTAATAAGTATAAGAACTTAACGTTAATATCTAAGCTCTAATAGATACTATATTCTATAGTATTAACGGTCCTATTAAGTTATACGATATCTATACTATTAAATATAGCGTCTAGAATAGTGGAGGGAAATAGAAACCCTATTACTCTATCTTTATCGTGGTAGATAGCCCCTTTAATATAATTCTAGGTATACTATAGCTTAAAAAATATAACCTAAAACTAGACTTTATTAAGAAAATAGCTAACTAGTATATAAACCTACCTTAATAGGAACTAGTATAGCTTATTAATAATAAATAGTTCTAGAAAGATTATAAGAAGGCGATCTCTACTATCTATATACTCTTACTTATCTAAAATAGTAAGCTTAGTATTAAAATAGACGAAAACCTACTATACTAGTATAAAATATACTAATATATTATATTAGTGATTAATTCCTCTAAATTACCTTAATATTAATCTACTAACCTTACTATTAATCTCGAAGATAGCTAATAACCTCTATATAGATCTATTTACCCTCTTTTAGAATCTAAATTATAAGTTCTTTAGAAATATATTAAAAAGAACCTTATATAAGAATAGATTAGATCTAGTATATCTCTAGTCGGAGCTCTAATCCTCTTTATAAAGAAGAAGGATAGAAGCCTCTATCTATATATTAACTACTATAGCCTAAATAATATTATACAAAAGAACCGTTACCTACTACCTCTTATCTCTAAGTCTATTAATAGACTAGGATATATAAAGACCTTTACTAAGCTTAATCTACGTAATATCTACTATCGCCTTTATATTAAGGAGGGCGATAAATAGAAAACGGCCTTTAGGACCCGTTATAGATACTTTAAGTATATAGTAGTTCCTTTTAGACTAACTAACGCGCTAGGTACCTTCTAAGTATATATTAATAATATACTAGTAGGGCTACTTAATATAATATATATTATATACCTAGATAATATTCTTATCTTCTTAGATAATAAGAAGAAGTATATCTAGTATATATATATAGTTCTAGATAGACTAGAAAAGTATAAGCTATATATTAAGCTATCTAAATACGAGTTCTATTAGGACTATATTAACTTTCTTAGCTTTATTATTACTAATTAAGGTATAACTATAGAGAGAGATAGAGTTACTACTATTATAGACTAGCCTAAACTAAAATCTATTTAAGATATACGTGTCTTTATTAGCTTCGCTAACTACTATTAAAAGTTTATTAAATACTTCTCCCGTTTAGCTATACCTTTTAATATATATACTACTACTACTAATTCGTCTATTACGGTCCATGGTAGATAGAAATAGTATAATATTAAATTATAGTCTATTAAATTAATAGAGATTAAAAGAGCGTTCTTCGAGAAGATTAAAGAGATATTTATAACTACTCTACTACTAGTATACTTTAATCTAACTAAATCTATTCACGTTAAAACTAATATATTAGAATTTATAATCTTAGGTATACTCTTCTAGCCTAGACTAACTAAGTCTAAAAAGATCTAGTAGTATCTAGTTATATTCTTCTCGTGTAAGATAGCCGATATTAAGACTAGATATACTATTTATAACTAAGAGCTACTAGTAATAGTAGAGTTATTTAAGTAGTAGCGATATTATCTTAAAGGTACTATATATAATATTAAGTTACTAACTAATTACTATAACTTAAAGGGGTTTATAAGTATAATAGTTTTAAATTATTAATAGATTTAATAGGCTAAGTAGCTTATAAATTTCTACTTTATAATCTACTATTAACCTAGAAGTATAAATCTAGCTAATAGAATATTAAGAAGACCTAACTATAAAGAAGGCGCCTAGAATTATAGTAGCTATAGGGTTCTAGAGTAGCTATAGACCTAACTCTTAAGGACGAGGTTAGATAATATATTATCTAATAATTAGTAAGATACTAACGCTAATACTAGTAATTAAATTTATAAGACTAAAGCTAGTAACTAAAGACGTAGTACCAAAGTCTCTAGCGAGCTATTTATTAGCGCTATTAGAGAGGGCGATAGTACCTAGTATATATATTAAGTAGACCTCGCCTAGTTAATCGTAGATCTATAGAAAATAGATCTAATAGTTTTAAAGTTATATAAAATATAGTAAAATAGATTATTACGGACCGAAGTAGACTATAAGTAGACCTTTATAGACGGCTTACTTTACTATAATAGAAAGTATTATATACTAATAGGTAATACATGATTTACTATAGTTAGCTAATACTATAACACTAACCTAGTAGGGTATTTCGGGTATATATATACCCTAAGCTTAATTTATTAGTACTACTTTTAGGAAGATATACCTAAGTACGTTAAAGAATAGATAGCTACTTATCTAATTTATTAAAGAACGAAGGCATCTAGGTATAAGCTATATAGAAATTTATAGCCTCTACTAGTCCCCCTCTTTATATAGAAAGATATTACTATAGATTTTATAGTTAACTTACCTCTAAGTAAGATACTTAGAATAAGTTATAATTTAATTCTTATTATCGTAGATAGACTTATAAAGATATCTAGATATATTCTAGTATAGAAGATAATTATATCGAAAGAGCTAGCATAAGTATTCTAGAATAAGATTATTAAGGTCTATAATATACTAAAAAGGATTATTATAGACCGAGGGAGTATATTTATATCTAAATTCTAGACGTCGTTCTATAAAATAGCTAGTATAAATAGAAATATATCTATAGTATTCTATCTATAAATAGATAGTTAGATAGAGCAATAGAACTAGATACTTAAGGCCTACCTTTACGTATTCTATAATTCTAAATAAGATAACTAGGCCTCTCTACTAAGTATAGCGGAATTTATATATAATAATAGTTATTATAGTATAATAGGTATTATACCCTTCTAGGCGAACCTAGGACGTAGTCTAAGAATAGGTTTTAAACCTTATACGGTCTAATTCAATTAAATAATAGATATTAATATCTATATATAGAAACTAGCGATTAAAATCTTTAAAACTATATATAATTATTATATAATAATCTAGTAAGTAAATAAGTTATATATAAAGTACTATAATAGATTAGCTAAAGATTAAATATATAAGGAGGGAGATAAAGTTCTTCTTAATGTTTATAATATATAAACGTTATAAGTAAATAAAAAGCTTAATTATAAAATAGCTAGTCCATTCCGAATTAAACGTTATATTAGTATAAGAGTCTATAAGCTCGACCTAGAAAGTAATATAAAAATCTATAACGTGTTCCACGTCTTACTACTTAAAAGGTTTTAATCTAATATATATAATCGTATAAACGTATAATTATACTCTATTATACTCTAAGAGAGACTAGACGTATACGAAGTAGACTATATTATTAAATATAGAATTAATGAGAGCGGTATTTAGAAATATTAAATCTATTAGAAGAACTATACTAAGGATAAAGATACCTAGAAACTAGTAGTATATATCTTAAGTACCGCGATATCTATATATAAATAGAGGTTATAGAATAATATGTTAGTATTATAAATCTAGTACTATTAGAGTCGCTGTAAAAAGAAGAAGAATACCATAGAGAATAAAGTACTAAATTATAAATCTTAGACGTATATTAGGAAAACTCTATAAGGTAGCCCTATAATTCAAGTAATATATAGTTACTAGACGCGAAGAAAATATAAATAATCGTTATAGACACGCGACGTAATATATTATAATAGAATAATATAGAAAAGTCTAGAATAGACTAATATAGACTATTATACACGAGAAAAATATAGAACTAAGAAACTAAAAAGGTACCCTACTACGGAATTAAACTTATAATATATAATATAAAAAGTTAGAGTACCTAAACTAATAACTACTAGGCTACTAGTTCGGGTACTCTAATAAAATTTAGAGAGATAAACTAATTTATATACGACGTCTATACTTAGATAACTTAAGGAAAATTAGAATCTAGAATTTGATAGTTATAGAATAAACGAGAGTATATATAATATTATTAAGTTAAGAATTAAATTACTAGAAAACTAGTAGATAGATATCTAAATAGTCTAAAAAGGACTAAAATAGATAGAAACTAGGTAAATAGAGCTAGAATATACTATAAAAACCACCTATATAGAAAAGCTAGAGCTATAGAGCTACTCCTCTATCTTATTATTACTTTTAGAGTATAGTAAATAAACTAGCTAAGTAATAGAGTAGTATAGATTAGATATCTTATCCTCTAGAGTAGCTACTTAATTAACTAGAGTCTAGTAAGAGAAGGACTACGCGCTAGAATAGAGTAACTAGATCTAAAGTTAGCTAATATAATCTAGAATAATCTAAAATAGAATATATACTCTCTTATAAGATAACTTAGAGGGAGAACTAGTAGATCTCTTATAAGATCTATTAGTAGTATAAGGTAGACGGAAAGAGATACCCTAAATCTCTTCTATAGCCTTAGTAGTTAAAACTAACTCCCTAGAGTAGGTAGTCTAGATACTAGGGATCTTATAATAACTAAAAAATATAAGCTAAGGCTAGAAGTAACTAATAGTTTCTAAACTTATACTTTAATAATCTCTAGAAAGAGCTTATAGCGCTCTCTAAATTCTTTATATATAGAGGGTAAGTAACTACTAAGACTACTAAGGGTCTTATAGACGCGAAGGCTATTATATATATTCTATATATAAATAGAAACCTAAAAACGTATTAGTATAGATAACTTTAGATTATCTAAGACTAAAATAGTCTAATAGACTTATCTAAAGATAAGCCTTACTAAAGATAGTATAATAATAATAATAATATTAGTAAACTAGGTAGAGTACCACTCTATAGGTGCATGCCTCCTCTAGTCTAAGCTACTATATAAGAAGAAACCTACGAATAGGAAAAACTCCCTTATATCCATAACTACGCTCTGTCTATCCTCTCGTTCTTTATATATATATAGCCCTAGGGGCTACCCATAGGCCTATAGCCTATGTTATAATGGTTTGCCCTTAGGTAGCACGTGTAGATGCGGAGATTATTAGTTAAGGGCTGCCCTTAACTAATAATCGCGGTTCTCCCGGGGTTCTTCCGACGTATACCGGGGTTCTTCCGGCATATATTAGGCTTCTTCTAGCATATATACGCGGGTCTACTAGAACTAGGGGAGAGGAAGGTATGCGAGCATCTATCGGGCGACGTCCTTAGGGTACTTATTAAGCCATCGCGTAATGTCGGAGGTCCTCGTTATACGGACGAGGGCTTGTCTTAGGGTATAGAGGCTAGAGCACGTCGCGAGGTAGTAGCGTATTATGCCTCTCCGGCCGTAGTCCTCGTACTAGGGAGATACATCTAGGACGCCTCTCTAGTAGAGGTAATGTAGGAGACCTATGGCGCCTGTTCGGGCTTAGAGGAGTATAGATGCTTAGGCCTTCGTTAGCCCTTTATATATCTATTTACTCGGTTCCTTCTAAGGCCCTCGGATCTATTCTAGATATCTATCCTATTAGGAGGCCCACTAGGCTTTAAGTACCTTCCTCTATTTATTCTAGATTCACGACCGCATGACGCGGCTAAGCTCCTTAGAGCTCTATTAGCTCGGGACGGCATCTAGGTTATTTCGAACCTCCTACACGGTCTAGCTTAAGTCCGCCTCTATATGGTATTTATATTATACTCGAGTTTATCCTATAGTAGGGAGGGCCTAGTAATGCGCGCGGATACGTATACATAGTACGGCGAAGGTATATACCCTATCTCCTCCACGTTCTTATACTTATTATTTAGTAAAGTATATAAGTCTCTATATCTAGTAGAAGTCCTATATACTCGTTACGTTTATCTCGCGTCGGAGGAGCGTCGTGTTAGTAGCTTTATATACGCCGGAGATAAGGCGGAGTATACGGTTTTATATAGACTTAAGCTTTGCCCGCCAAGCTTGTATAAGGGCCGTGTACTAGTACTCGTGTCCGTATATAAAGGCTAGGCGTGCTAGGGAGACGTATAGCTGTCTCGCCTTATCCCGGGCTATTCCCCACGTGGATACCGTAATCCGGTATATAGTAGTTTCTATCTAGAGGGCTCTGGAGACGGCGTGTGCCACCTATAGTCTCTATTTTAGCTTATTATCGATTATGACGCCGAGTGCGCGTATGCTCTATGCTAGTAGTTCTATAAAGGCGTCGATTTAGGGGCGACGTGCCCCCTCCCTAGTAGCCTATCCTCTATAGCAGTTAATAAAGTATATAAGCTAGTATTTTTTAGGTGCGAATTTTGCTCCGTGGCGCTTTACCTACTAGACGCATTTCTCGTGGTCTCGTTCGAGTCGTATGCATGTTCTACTAGTACTACTATCGACCGCGAGGAGGTATGTATCGTCCGCGTATCCGACTACCTCTATGTATTCTATTCTCTAAAGGAGGTCTACTATAAAGAAGAGGAAGAGGATCGGGGAGATGGTACTCCCTTACGGGATGCCGTATACCGTCTCCTTATATTCGCTTCGGTATCCGGGGATATATATTTAAGTAGTCCTTTACGCGAGGAAGGACTATATAAATCATGTAATCTACTTAGGTATTCGCCTTATCCGGAGGTTGTGGATAAGTCTTATATGGTTTACCTTATTAAACGCCTCTACTATGTCTAGGGAGAGTAGCGTAACGACTCGTCCTTATTTCTATGTAGTCTAGATAACCTCGAGAATATGTTAAATAGCTGTGATTAGGGAGCTTCCTATCTTCGCCTTCTGGTTTGCTAGGAGAAGGCCGTGTACCTATACTACTATACTTATCTTCTTAGTAATCGTGGCTTCTAGTACCTTACCAAGGTAGGAGAGGAGGGCGATTGGCCTCCATCCCTTCGGCGTGTTTAGGCTCTTCCCTAGTTTTAGGAGTATAACCGTGTATACGGTTCGGAAGCTCTATAGGTGGTATCCTATACGGGCGTACGCTCGGAATATATGGCCTATAATCGGTAAGGTCGCCTATATAGTCCTCTTAAGGCATCGATTCGGAATTCTATCTAGCCCGGGCGCTTTATCGTTCGGGAGTGTCTTAATGGCGCCAAGTATATCGTCGTCCGTGATTTCCCTAGGGATACTCACGGCTTCCGGGTATTCCGTGCCGTCGATATCTAATAGATCTACGGGTTCTAGGAGAGGGAACATAACCTCTTATAGGATCTCTATTTTCTCGAGGCTCGTAGAGTACGTCTTTTCTTAATGTATAAGGGGAGGTATAAGTGGTGTAGGTGTCGGGGAGGCGGTGCTTTTGGCCCATTTTACCATATACCATAGTCTAGTAGTATTACGTGTGTGTCTGTCCGTGACTATACGCTACTATTTACGTCGCTCGTTACGGAGGACCTTATCTCGTTATCTTCTCGCCTCTCTCTATTTATTCTATGCTTTAGGTGTACGGTTATAGTATACGCGTATATATAATCTCCGGACTTCTCGCCTATGCTCTCGCACTTAAGGTATGCTTTTTAGGTCTAGGGGTCTATATATTCGGTACGGCACGTGTTTATCTCTTGCTCCCTAGTACGCCTATAGGAGTATATTCACGGCCTAGTCGATGGCCGGGCCATTAGATACATTAACTATAGACGGGTCTAGGATCGTCGATTCCAGGTCCTTTAGGTACTTTTCCTAGTTAGTGTCCTTCTATAGCTATTGCCCTCGTTAGTCTTAAGGGGTAGATACGTCTATTACGGTCTCTATATATTCGTGGTCGGAGTCTATCTATATAAGGCTTAGGCGGTAGTATTAAGTCCTATTATAAATGTGTCTAGTGGCTAGGGTAAGGTCGAGTATAGATCCGCCCTTATCTTATTTATGTTTTCGCTAGGTAATCTATTCTACTAGTATAAGAAGGTATAGAAAGTAGTAGTATTAGGTGCGTAGTTCTCTAGCTCGAAGCTCTTCGCGGGTGACGGTTAGTCCACCCTACTAGCTATAATAGAGGTTAAAGTCTCCTAGGAGGATGTGTTATCCTAGCTCGGTAGTACCCTTAAGTATATTATCCGCCTAAAGTAATCGGTTCTAATTATATATGTTATATATATAGAGGGGTCCGATATTTATCTAGAGGTGTAGTGTTATCCAGAGGTTATCCCGTTTAGTATATAACTATAATAAGAGTAGAATAGACTTATGGACATGGAAGAGGACTCTCCTCTCCGGTCCTAGGGGGTGTATTATATAATATTCTAGGTGTGTTATTGGTTTGTTCGTCTAGTAGTGTTTATATAGCTCCTATATAGCGAGTATTATAGCTCCGGTCTCCTCGAGGAGTATCGCCTAGTTCTTATGTTTATACTATACGTTTGCCTATATAATTAGGAGTGTATCTTAGTCTCTTATTAGGTGCTAGGGAATGTATAGGCCTGTATATTCGTTCCTCTAAGACGCGACTATCCTCGTGCGGCGGCGGCCTTAGTAATTCCTCGGGGCCGTCCTATTATTAGCTTTCTCGGGACGGTTTACCATTCCTAACCGCTTCCTCGTAAGGAGGTAGTCTATAGTAGTAGTGTTATAGTAAAGAGAGGAACGGTAGTAGGTCGCATCGTTTATAGCTACCTTGCTCCCTTTATCCGGATTAAGTAGATATATTTAGTAACCTATTTGCGTTTCGCGCACGTAGCCGACTACGACGGGTGCTTACCGTCGTAGTTAGAGTACTTCGCCGTGTCCCTATCCCTCTAGCCCTCTCCTCGTGTCCTATAGGGGCACTTCTAGGTACTATGTTCTTATCGACACTACCTACACCTAGTCTTTTAGAAGTACCGCTATACCGTATACCCGTATCTCTAATAGTTAAAGCACTATATTATCGCCTATACTCTATTCTATAGTTCCGCTATAAGAAGCTCCCCTTCCGCTAGGAATCCCTCTTACGTAATTTAATACGCGAGGGCGGGGTCCTTAAGCTCCACTATTATAGTAGAGTATGCCTTCGATCTGGTTTTAATCCCTTATATATTCTTCCACCATACTCTTACGATCTTAATCTCTAGGTATTTTCGCTCGTTTAACTATTCTATCCGCGTGATATTCTCTTCTCCGATAACCTATCCGCTTACGGGCATAGAGTATATCTATATCGGGTATGTGGCCGCCCTAATAGAGGCGCCTAGAAAGATACTACTAATCGCGTTCGGATCGCGTAAGATAGTCTACTACGCGATATTCGTTGTCGTAGTAAGTACTACTCCTCCTAGCGTAAGTTTGGCAGCGACGACGTTTAACTACATTCCCTTTTATTCGTTAATCTTACTTACTATGTCCTTTAGGGATACTTACTAGACCTATACTAGGGTGTCCTTATCCTAGATTACGACGCGTATACTATACGCCGCGTCGCCGGTCCGGGGGGCCCGTGGTATAGCCTCTAGTATTACTACTATTTATGCCTATATGCTAGGGCGCTTACCTTAAGTAAGTTCCTCCTGGATTCTACGTAGGCTAGCCTCCATTCGGTCGAGCCTACCCTCCGGTCCTCCTAGTTATATCTTCTTCTCCTCCTCCGTAATTCCCTTTAGGTTCCGGATAAGGTCCTAGAATACATGTAGGAGAGTCTTCTAGCCCTCTCCGGCTTCCTTCTCTACACGTACTACCTGGTAGTCGATACAATCTAGGAGGGTTTCCCCTCTCGGGGTCCCCTTTATTCCGTCTATCTATGGCGGCGTGCGCCTTTAGGTATGTTCTACGTTTTGGATAGGTATATAGCTGCCCTCGGTAATGTCGCTATATGGCCTTTTCTATCGTACCGGTAGGGGTATATCTAGTATATACCGGGGTATGTCGGTGCCTAAGGCCGCCATATTTATTAGTCAAGGGCTACCCTTAACTAATAAAAAGGGGGTCGGTATATTAGCGTTCTAGTAGCGTAGTCCGTGCCTCTGTCTCCGTGAGGATTTTAAGAGGGTATATATATATCTTTATACGGCGATAACGTCTTGGTTTCGACGCTACACGTACGTGCGTATAGTAGTAGTTGGTGTACTCGGTGTACTCTATCGATTAAGGTGTGTATCTCGCTGTATTACCCCAAATGGACTAAGTTAGCCTCTTAGGGATGTAAAAGAAGTTTTGTAGACTAAAGATAGTATAGTAATAGTAGTAAGTAGATAGCTTAAAGACTAGATATATAGGCCTATTACGGTTAGTAGAGTAGTAGCTAATACTAGAGTTAGAGTAGAAGAGATATTTAGAGCCGGCCGTATAGCTCTTAATATACTTAAAGTATATTAAACTATAGTTCGCTATTTTTCTATAGTATAAACTATAACTACGTTTAGTATCTTTAGTAATCTAGACCTTATTATTAGAAGGGCTAGACTTAGAGTAAATAGTAAGGTTCTAGAAGAACCTAGAGTAACTAAATTAGTCTATATTAGACTAAAGAGAGAGACGGCGTTTAGAGTAGGGCGGCGAGAGTATAGGCTCTTAATTATTATCTATAATAAGATCTTCTTTATCCTCTAAAGAAGGTAAAGTAGATAGATAGTATAAGAAAGTATAAGTAGACTTTATAGCCGCTTCTTCTATAACGCTAGTACTAGAATTATCTAGATTAGAGCGACTAGTAGCTATATTAGTAGTAATAGTAGTAGTAGCCTTAGCTACCCTTCTCTATAACTTAGTATACTCCTTTATACTACTATAATAAGTAGTCTTCTTAGCCGGTATAGATAGAGTAGAGGTAACCCCTTTAGAGTAAGTCTTATAAGAAGAGAAGATAGACTTAGAAATAGAACTAGTATTAGATATCTATATATATATATTAGCTAGAGATCTAAGAATAAAATATTTATCCCTTAAGAGTAATTAGAAAAGCTAAATTAGTAACTATAATAACGCGAATAGATTATATAAGACTAGTTCTAATAAGAATAGACTACTCTAAACCCGAATAGACCTAAACTAGAGAAGATAGTATAGAAATTAATAACTTACCTTAAGAGTAAGGTAGATATACTAAAGAAAAAAATTTAGAATAAGAGAACTAAATATAAGCTTAGTTAATATAGTAGTTATATAACTATAGAGCTATCTCTAAGGTAGTAGCTAGAAAGTAAGAGATAAGCGTATATATAAGTTAATAAAAGTAAACTAGAGACTTAAGTTTACTAAGGTAAAGGCTATTAATAATATTATAAAGATTTAATTAGATATATATATAAATATAATACTTATAAGATTATAGATTTATATATAGTTAAGTACTTTAGAGCGAAGTATAAAAAGAAGAAGAATATTATTAGAATAGATACTAGAATAGACTTAACTAGACTACTATAGTCTAGTATAGTCCTATAATAGATAGACCTAGGTTAAGTTAGCTAGATTAAGCGAAACTACTATATAAGTAGACTATATATACTTAATTCCTACTCTTTAGGAATTAACCTTATTATAAGAGTAGACTATCCTTTTAAATATATTTCTAAATCCTTCTATAATCTATTAGACTACTATCTTATATCTATATTCCTATAATAGATGTGACTAAGGTGTTACTATAATAGTAATTAGAATATATTATAATTTAACTTAGAGAGAGTAGGGGTGGCTCGTATAGGTTATAGCTTAAGTATAGTCTTAAGCGAGATCACGTGATACCCCTATACTAGTCTCTATCCGTCCCGGCTCCGTTATATAACGCTAGAGATAAGGTAAAGCCGAAGTCCATAATATACTCTTATTCTCTAGGGTTATCTTAGGGACCGGCTTAGTATTTCATATAATAATAACCGGCTCGGTTAGGTCTTAGGTTTACGGTCTTTATATCGTACTATATAATAGTAGTAGGGCTATATATTACGTCCGGTAAGATGGCCGTATCCTATAGTCGTGTCTCGGTCGTGTAATAGAGGAGGGTTCCTCTATAACGGCGTCGTTAGTCATATAATCGCACGGTAGTAGCACCTCGTGGTTACGTCCTAGCGGTTACGTGGTAGAGGAAGGTTCCTTATATTATAGCGTCGTTAGTTATATAATCGCATGGTAGTAGTATCTCGTAGTTATATTCTAGCGGTCACGTAGCGGAGAAGGGTTCCTTACCTTACGGCGTCGTTAGTCATGTAATCGCACTATAGTAGTATCTTATAGTTGCGTCCTAGCGGTCACGTAGCGAAGGTAGATTCCTTATACTACGGCGTTATTAGTTATATAATTACACGGTAGTAGCATCTTATAGTCGCGTTCTAGCGGTCACGTAGCGGAGGTAGGGTATCCTACGCACGAACCGCGCGTCTTATTTATTATTATCTATTTTAGAACCGGTTCTTCTCCGGGCCAGGGGTTAGATAGTAGTAGTAGGGTAGCTTACGTACGACCCGCGTTTATTATTATTATTATCTATTTTAGAACCGGCTCTACCCCGGCCCACACGATTTTCCCCAATACGAGTATATAGGTTCTACGTCTAGCGACTTTCTTCTTCTTTAACTACTATTATACCTACTATCTCGATACCGCGTAGTAGCTACTACGATATTAGTAAACTCGTATACCACCTCGTAGCTTCTATACTATTATTATAAGCGCGCTAGGCCTAAATAGGCCCATTATAGAAGCCGGCGCCGTCTTAGCGGTGGCTATAGATGCTAGGGGTTAAGACCCTAATAATCGACGCGCGCCTAGGCGCTAGGAACCGCCTAACCGCACCGTGAGTAGGTCCTATCCCTATACCGTTCCTTATACTAACTAGGTAGATTATTCCTCCTACCGTCTCCCGATAGGCTAAGCCTATTTACTATATAGAGCTATATATTATAGAGGGTAACTCGTTAGAAAACGAGCGTACCAAGTCCGTATACTTCGTATATTATATATATATAAAGGCCCTAGAGAAGACTAGGGTACTTAAGTACGTGCCGTCTCTACACTATGGTAGCGCCTACTAATCTAGAGCGTAGCTATAAGCCTAGCCGTAGTACTAACTATATAAAGTACTATACGTCGAAAGGGATCTACTTATAGGATACTAAGGAGCTCGCTATGTACCCGGCCCTACGTAAGGCGTAGAGCCGCCTTAAGAAGTTCGTGCACGAGTTAGTTAATAATAACTTTAGTTATATAATAGACCGTGGTAGTCGCGGCCTAGACCCGACTAAGCCTTCATCCGGTAAGTAGCCGTGTATAAACTCTAAGTTCTACCGTCTATACGAGGACTATAAGTCTAACTTAGAGATTATATATATCGTCCGCCGTAACGCTAGCATCGTTAGTTAGATCCCTATAACGCCTAATCGCGGTGCTATCACGGTAATTAAGACGCTATATCGTGGTAGTAGTAACCGTAGGTAGCTTAGTAGTGTAATTCACTAGATGAATTAGTATATATCGTATAACGAGGCCTAAATAGGCGAGTTACGCACTAACATCGGCGCCCTATAGATATATACTTAGTTAGCCTAATTACTACTATCTTAACACGTAACGTAGGGTTCGATATAGTAGGTCGCTTCCGGCCTAGCACGCCTAGCCGAGCCGCCGCCTTACTAACTCCTTATCTAGGCGGTTATAGAGGAGGAGGAGCCTCGTTTAAGTAGTAGTCGCCCGCGCCGTCCTTAGCTAAGCGGCCCTAAGGAGTCGCCCACCCGTAGCCCGCGCTATTACTATACTACCCCCCGCCGGCTCCCTATTACTCCCCCCCCGTAGGAGGCCTTACCGTTACCACGCCGTCTCTATACCCCGCCCCGCCGCTATAACCTATCCCGGCGCCGCTCTCGCTCGCCGGAGCGCCGTAGCCGGTCCCCCGACCGCCGCGACCGGTCCCCTTACCGCTATAACTAGTCCCCCCGCTACTATAACCATTCCTATAAGCGTTACCGCCGATCCCGTAACCGCCGGCGTCATACTATTAAGGGTCGTCGCTTATTATATTATTACCGGTCGCCGTCTCGTAGCCGCTATAGCCGCCCTAATAAGGTATATAACTCCCTCTCGCCGCTAAGCTAGATTAATAGTCGCCCCCGCTACTAGGAGCCGGCCTAGGGGAGAACTAGATAACTAACCTTATAGTTAGGATTTATAGTTAAGGACCGTGCCGGCCCCGGCGCCGTATAGACCTAGGGTAGAGCTAGAAGAATAACCTTTTTATGTCTTAAGGAGGGTGTCGGTTTATTATTAGGTTACTTAGGTACTTAGCGTTTAGCGTTTAGTCTTTATAGAATCTCTACTCTTATATCGGGTTATTAGGGCCGCTATAGGCCCGTAATAGTAGATTAATATCTTTATTTAGGGATACGCTAAAGTCGTAGGCCGTTATATAATCGCGCGCTACTATACCGGGCCTTAAACCTATCTAGTGCCTCGGTATTCTCCATGTCCTTAAGTGGTACCTATATTAGCTATAGCCAGCCCTTCTATTTTATAAGTACTTGCCTCTTATTTCGCCTATATGCGTTTTTCGCCTAAAGGATATTCTTAACCTCGTATTTAGTAACGTCCTCGTCGGCTTCGTTAAGTTCGAGTACCGGGCCTAGACGAGTATCTAGCTACTCCTAGCTAGGTAGGGGGTCCTCTACGGCGCGCTCGACTAGGCTAATATAGACCATCTTATAAAGGTCCCCGGAGAGGTCGAGGGTTACTATTAGGGGGGTAGATTAGGTAAGAACCCTATACTTAGCCTATAGCTAGTCGAGTTTCCGGCTTAGGCGATTAGTCTTTACGTTTCGGAGTAAGAACCATACTATATTACTAATCTTAAAGCGTTTAGCTAGGCGGCGTAACCGGTTAGCCGAGTCCTAGAAATGTTACTCGGTCTAGGCGATAGCCGTCTACGCTAGGGTAGTACCGTCGTAGAGGTACTTAAGGAAGTTTATAGCCCGGCCTTTCGCCGAGGTCGTAGAGGTATTAGAGAGTGGCCGTCGCGGTAATAGTTTAATATAGTATCTATTTAGAAGTAGATTCGGTGCTATACCGGTTACTAACGAGGTGCGGTTATTTAGGGCGAGCTAGCATGCTAGTAGGTACTCCGGCTAATTAGTTTACTCGAAGGTTACTATAACGCGAAGTACCGCCTAGACCTTCTAGTTTACTCGCTCTATACTACCGTCGGTCTACGGATAGTAGACCGTAGAGAGGTCCTAGTACACGTCCGTTATAGAGTAAAGGGTTATCTAGAACTACCCTAGCTAGTCCGAGCCCCGGTCGGTAATAATAGACTATAGAAACCCCTAGAAACGCTACTATATATCGCGGAATCGCGCCGCGTAGTCCTTAGCCACTATAGAGGTTATCGCCTCTAGCTAGATGAATTTTAAGAGCCGATCCGTAATAACGAGTAGATACCGGGGCCGTAACGGGTCCGATTAGGGAAGGTCGGTTATAAAGTCTATAGAAATCTAGGACTAGAAACGGTCTAGTATCGGAAGCGGCTAGAGGAGCCTAGGGGCCTTACGCCGATTTATATAAGCTCCGTAGTAGTTATAGTTCCGTATAAATCGCCGGATATTAGCCTATATATACTTCTAGTAGTATTCCCGCCGGATAGCTACATATATCTTATTCTTACTAGGGTAGCCCACGAGGGGGGAAGCGTAGGACCTCTAGATAATAGTTATTATAAGCGGTTCCCATTCGGGTACCTAGATAACTCCCCGCCATATAAGTATCCCGTATACTAATATAGTATAGTCCGTAACCTATTTAGTCGTAAGCACCTCCGGTAGAAAGAGGTATACCCCGTCTACTACGGCCGTATAGCGGATCTAATACGCCGGGACGGACTAAGCGGCTTAGTCCTAAAGCTCCTAGAGGTAGAGATCGGTAAAGATACTTTATCC
The DNA here is from genome assembly GCF_010093815.1 of Pseudovirgaria hyperparasitica. Classification (NCBI taxonomy): domain Eukaryota; kingdom Fungi; phylum Ascomycota; class Dothideomycetes; order Acrospermales; family Acrospermaceae; genus Pseudovirgaria; species Pseudovirgaria hyperparasitica. The sequence continues at coordinate 17,242 of NW_022985568.1, forward strand.
CTATAGAAGGCGATCCTTCCCGGAGTAGATACTTATAGATACTATTTAGATAGCTCGCGAGGCTATAAGCGACCCCTATAGAAGGGACTTCTTAGACGAGTCCTAGTTACGGCGGCTAAGGGCGTCCGGGCGAGCCGCCTAGGATCCCGGCCGGTATACTAGGTCGTAGTTAAAGAGTATAAGCTAGTTAGACTATCGCTACTACCGCGGGACGAGAAGATAAGACTTAGTAAAGTACTTAAGGTTCTTATAGTCTATATAGATCGTGAAAGGGTAGTAAACGCTCCGGAGCTCGGGTTCCTATATCTAGAGGTACTAAACTACGGTAAGGAGCTCCTTATCATAGATTATATAGTTCCGTTAGGCGGCCGTAAGGGCCGCAGAGTAGTAGGCTATCGGGTGCTAAATACCCCGAACCCTCTAGAATAGGCACCCACCCGTCGCGTGGCTAGAGTAATCCGCCTTAACTATTATATCGCGCGTCTCGTCCTAGGATTAGAGAATAGGTCCTATAATAAAAGTATTCTTAAGCTTAGTAAACGCGCGGTCCTCGGTTAGGCCCTAGTAGAAGGCCGCCCCGGCCCTAGTAAGGGCGTAGAGCGGGGCCGCTACGGTGGAGAAGTCGGGAAGAAAGTTACGGTAGAAGTTTATAAATCTAATAAATCGCTAGACGCCCCGGACCGTAGTCGGGGGCTTCTAGTCCTAGATCGCGGTAATTTTCTCCGGGTTAGGGCGGATTAATTTACTAGCGGTAATAACGTACCCTAGGTACCGGACTTCCTTAGTAGCGAAGCGGCACTTAGTAAGGTTATAGTAAAGGTCCGCTTTAGTAAGGAGAGATAGAATAGTCTTTACGGCGGCCTAGTGGTCCTCTAGCGTACCCGGGGTATAGATAAGGATATCGTTAAGATACGCTATATAGGTTACCCCTAGGACCCCACTTAGTACCCCATTAATATAGCGCTAGAAGGAGGCTAGAGCACTAGAGAGACTAAACGGAAGCACGGTCTATTTAAAGAGGCCGAACCGGGTACGGAAAGCCGTCTTATGTTCGTCGCCGGCGGCCACCCGTAGTTTATAGAATGCCACCCGAATATCGACCTTACTAAACCATAACGCGTTACTAATAGTATATAGGGTTTCGCGTATTAGAGGAAGCGGGTATCAATCCTACTCCGTAATACCGTTAAGGGCTCTATAGTTAATATATAGCCGCTATTTCCCTCCCGGCTTAGGGACGAGTAATACTAGCGCCCTAGCCGTAGAGGAGCTAGCCCGTATCTAACCCTTATCTATAAGATCCGTAAGCTAGCGGCGTAGCTCTACTAGCTACTCCCGAGATATAGCGTAGAGGGGTCCCTAAGGGAGGTTTACTAGGGTCCCCGCCGGGGTAGACTTAATATAGATATAGTAGTTAGTGCTCCTCTAGTAGGGGGGTAGCGCTAACGCCTTCGCCTTATCGAAGAGGTCGCGGTAGGCGTGTAGCTTTAATAGGAGCGGGCGCCTATCCTCCGTAAGCTCGGACGCGTCCTAGTCGGGTATTAGAGGTGGCGGGGGGAGTATAAGCTATAGAAGGCGGGTGACATCGCGGATGCTAGTAGCGACCACCCGTCCACGGCGATAAGCCGTCTCTAGAGCCCCTATAATACGACCCTTCTCGGTAAGCACCCGAATGCGCGTTAGGCGTATATAGATGTTTATATCCTAGGCTATAAGGCCGTAGGCGCGGTAGAGCGTAATCTCGTCTACCCGTATATTAATAACGGCGCCGGCCTAGTAGAGCCACGGGCTCCTAAGAATAAGATCCCGGTCTAGCCCGGGCACCACGTAGGCGGAGAGGCGCTATCTCTATCTAGTAATATCGTACCATATAGTAACGACTTCCGTAATCTCCGGTCCCGACGCTCCGTTAGCGGTAAGAGCTACTCGACGACGTAGGACTAAGATACGCGACTTAGCTACGTCCCCCGTAAGGGATAGGCTAACTACCGCGAAATACTCGCACCCTATATCTACTAAGGCGTCTATATACTTCCTATCCTAGAGGAATAGCGATATAACGGGTGGCGGCCCGTCTATAACCCGAGCGGGTACGCTATCCTCCGGGTCGGAGCCGTAATCTTAGTCGCCTATAGCTTTATTCCCTACTAAATATTATAACGTCCCCCAACCCGGGCTATAGTAAGGGACTATACTTCCCCCGCCTCGGAGTCGGAATTAGTATTATTCTAGGCCGGGGCCGCGACCTTAAGCGCCTGTATATTAACGGCGTTTAGGTAGCCCCGTTATTAGTAGCTAGCCTAGCTACACCGGGTATACACGCCCGCTATATAGCGCTCCTAGAATAAATCCTTCGGAATCCACGAAGGAGGCTCTTTCTTCTTAACCCCGTTCTTACTCTTCGCCGCTAGTAAGGTAGCTCGCTCCTTACCCTTTATCTTAACGGCCTTAATAGTAACCGCTAACATCGTCGTATCGCCGTCCTTATCCTTACCCGGCTTGCTTTAGGGCGCCGTGTTTTACCTAGTACGGAGCCGGAATAACTCTATATCTATGCCGATATCTCTAAGGCGGCCTACTACGGCCTCGTATTAGTCCGGGAGGCCCTAGTTTAGGGCTACTACCCGGGTCTTCTAGTTAAGGCCGTCCCGGAGCCGTATAAGCTTCTAGTCGTCGGCCTAGTATATTCCCCTAGCCTCCTAGAGGGCGGTATAGAACTAGACGAAGTAATCTATAAACAGCTCCTTAGCCTTTTATACGATTATATTTAGCCGTTAAAGGGCCCGCTCTTTAGTATATATATCTCCGAACTAGAACTTAAGGTAGTCTAGGAACGCGTATAGGTTCTAGTTACCGTTTAGCCCCCTAGTAGAATATACCACGCTAACCCCCTTCTATACCTTAGGCGCTAGGTTAGCCTAGATAAGGGCTATCTAGTCCCTATAGGTGCTAATAAACTCGGCGTCCCGGGTAATCTTATACTATATTATAACGGACCACGTATAGAAGAGAGTCTTAGACCCGTTATACGGATCGCCGAGGGGGAGAGACTTCCGTTTTATAGGCCGGTCAAGTATAATATACGGGGCCGATAGTAGTAAAGTAGGGGCGTGTATAGATAGGGCCGGGTCGGGCCTATATAGGCGCTAAGGTATAGCTAAGGAGGGGTCGGGCTAGGGTAGGGACGAATCCCTATAGGTTAACGTGGTAGGAGTACGGCTATATACTTCGACCGTAACTAGGCGGGCGTTAATATACTATAGCGCCGTATAGACGCTCTACTTAATATTAGATATACGAGACTCGCTTACCGCTTAGACGGCCGTAATAGACTTATATACGGCCTATATTTCGTCTTAGAAGCTAAGGAAGGAGTTAGAGAGTTACCGTATTAGATTAGAGTCTTACGGGTTAAGACTATCTTATACTATAAGACCACGTATAGGAAGAGGTTAATAAAGTTAAATTAATATAATGGATGTGACTAAGGTGTTACTATAATAGTAATTAGAATATATTATAATTTAACTTAGAGAGAGTAGGGGTAGCTCGTATAGGTTATAGCTTAAGTATAGTCTTAAGCGAGGTCACGTGATACCCCTATACTAGTCTCTATCCGTCCTAGCTCTATTATATAACGCTAGAGACAAGGTAAAGCCAAAGTCTATAACAATTCCTTATATAAGTAGATTATAGTAGATTATTATTATTATTATTATTATTATTATTATTATTATTATTATTATTATTATTATTATTATTATTATTATTATTATTATTATTATTATTATTAT
>NW_022985568.1:22200-98175 GCF_010093815.1 Pseudovirgaria hyperparasitica
AGAAGGCTTTCTACGAGCTATATACCTAAGGTAAGAGTTACGCCTAGGAGTACGATTCTAATAAGATCCGTAAGGATTTATTAGAATCTACTATAGCTATTATTACCGCGATTACTAGGTAATATCGTTTTTCTTAAATCGTTATAGATTCTTACTAATATATATTAATCTCTATAATAGTACTAAAATCTCTACCACTTCGGACTTCTTTCTATATACTAGCGATATTAAAATTCCTAGGAAAGGTTCTAGTAAAAAGGCTAAGGTTCCTTCCTCGCGCGTGCTAAAGAGCTATAAATTTAGAGAAGATAGCTCTAATCTAGAAGTTTCTATACTAAAGGTATATGGTTCTATACCGATCGTTAAATCTTTTTGCTAATTTATATAATTCTTAGCGTGCCCGTGCCGGTCCGTCCCTCTCCGTCCCGGGTCCCGCCGCTCTATAGGTTTCTATAGAGGAGTTTATAGCTATAAGGCGCGCTATATAGAATTTATAGCGTCGGAATAAAAGGCTAGAGACTTATATTATAAAGCTCTATACTATACTAAATAAGAACTAGTAGAAGGAATTAGATGTAACTATCACGGTAATTAGTACTTCTACTCCTACTCTAACTTAATTAGTTTAGATCTATACTAATCGGTACTAATATATCTCTTTTATCTAGCGTTTTTAGTTTTTCGGTTTTAATTTTAAAGCGATCTTACTTCTTCTAGATAGATTAGTACGAGTTTATATAGATCTATATAGATCTTTATATTTTCTTTTAGCTTTCTTAATTTTATCTTTCTTTAATAATAACTTCTTTAATCTCTTTAGTAATCTATACCGATCTATACTAATCGGCACCGATTTTCGATGTCCATTTCTGTTAGTAAATCATTTTTCTAAGTCTCTTTTTTAGTTAAATTTTTTAAAGTTCTAAGTTTGAACTTTCTAAGGAAGTTCCTTAATTCCTTAGAATGTTTTAAAGATCTATATCTCTTTTACCTTCTTCCTTTTAGATAGCCGTTCTCGGCGCCGAACTATACTAAAAAACGTTAAATTGCCGTACTTTAGTATAATTCTCTATAATTCCACGGCTTCCTTTACTAATCGCTACTTATATACTAATATCGCTACTTTACTAATATTTATTATAGGTTTCTAAGTATCTTCGTTAGAATTATATCCTTTCTAATAAATTTTATATAGCCACGTGCTATCTTCGGCGTGTTACTAGCTAAGTATCTACTTAACTTCGTAGATATCTATACCTTCTTACGTAACTACTTTATATAGTATCTATTTGGAACGATCTAGTAATAATAAGGTATAAAATAGCTCGAGAAGCGTAATATAGAATATATTATATATCTTTAATATAGGAGGGAGTTATAACTTATACGCCTGGTTATTAATTACACGAGTAATCTTATATAGACCTATTATTATATAGTTAAGCTTCTTCTTTAGCCTAATACTACGAATATTCTTACTATTTAGTAAAACTTTATCCCTAATATTAAAGATTATGGGTTTTCTACCCTTATTATAGTACGATTTACTATAATTCATAGCATCTTATAGTAACTTTATAACGCTTCTTTACGTTTAGAATAGTTCTATAGTAATTTCTATTACTTTAACGTTAGATTATTCTACTTTAAACTAGGTCCCTAAGAACTACGTATTATAGTTCTAACTAAAGTTTACTTTAAACGGACTTACGTAGGTTAACGTATATCGGCTGTTATTATACGTAAATTCCGTGATATAGACTAACCTTACCTAGTTATCCTACTTATAGTTATAATATACGCGTAAATACGCCTCGACTATCTAATTCTACCGCTCCGTCTACCTATCTATTTATAGGTAGAATATAGTACTAAGTTTCCGCTTAATTCCTAGCGTATAGTAGAAATCCTTCTAAAATTTAGACGTTATCTACGGATCTCTATCCGAAACTATACTGTTTAGTATACTATAGAGCCGGACTATATTACGAAGTAGTATATCTATAAGATCCGGTACTTAGATCGTCTTTCTTATAGGGATATAGTATAATATCTTCGTAAATCTATCTAGAACTACGAGTAAACTATTATAAATATACCTAGAATACTTACTTAGGGGTAGATCTATAATAAAATCTATCGATAATTCCTTCTATGCCTCCTTTAGCATAGGTAATAGCCTTAATTTACTATATAGTAAGTGTCTATATACTTTCGTATGCTAGTAAACGTTATACGTTTTTATATAGTCTTTTATATATTTATAAAAACCCGGCTAGTCATACGTCCTTCGGATTAAATTAACTATTCTTATAATGCCGAAGTGCCCTACTAACGCGTAATTATACTATTCCCTTAAAATATTAATTTATAAGCCGCCTTCCGGCACGTAGAGTCGGCCTTAGAAGTAGATCGCGTCCGATCGTCGTTCCTACCTTAATAACCACGGTAGATCTATAGCGCTTTCTTTTATACTTATAACTTTCTTTACTAATATATCGGAATTCTAGATAGATTTAATTAAGTCTTTAAGGGTTTTCTTAGTTTCTTAGACGTTTATTTAGATTACTTAATACCCGCTCTAATTCCTACGGAGAATCGCCGAAAGTGTCCTAGCTTCTAGTATTCTATTAGATAACTAGTCTTATAGTATCTAAAGTATAGTATAGTCTAACTTACACCGACTATCTACGTTATTCTATAATAATTTCTTATAATCTTTACGCCGCGATAGAGGATTAGCTTTATTCTCTCTTCTAGCTTTATATAAGATTTTAAAGTTAAATATTAATATTTACTTAGCCTAACGTACTTATTAGTAATTAAGGACCTTAGTTAATATAAAGTAATATAGATTTGCGTGATCTAATAATAATTTAATCTAATATATAGAGCCTTCTAAATAATATTACTATTACTTAAAACTCTCGACGATTACGAGTAGTTTCTAGTCGTACGTGTTATAACGCGTCTCTATATCCGCTATTTTATAGGAAAAGAAAGTAACCGGGTACTATTACACCTTATCTTTCGTATCTTTATACGGTTAACTAATAATTCTAGTAATTATAAATTCTAACGCGTTAGTTTCGACCCGAATATACTTCTCGGGATTAAAATACCTAAGAATCGGCGTAGTTATAAAGTAATTCTTTAATAATCGGAACGCATCTCACGCTTCCGGCGTTAACTATATCTCGACCGACTTAGCTTTACGCTATACTCGCCTACCTATAGGGATTTTACCGCCATTCTCTATAAGTTTATTAAGTAGCGCCGTAATTCGTAAGAAGCCTATAATGAATTTATAATAATAGTTTATAAAACCTATAAATATTTTAATTTAACGTATAGTAGTAGGTTCTAGCTATTCTATAATAGTCTTTATACACTCCGGCTCTATTTTTAGGCCGCTATATATTATAATAAAGCTAAGAAACCTAACTTCTTATTAGTAAAACTTATATTTAGATAATTTTACGTAGAGTTTATACTACCTTAGACGATTTAGTACCGATTTCACGTGTTCTTTATAATTCTATATACTATTAGAGTAAATTAGTATATTATTAAGATAAACTACGTAAATCACGTTAAGTAATCCTATGAGTATAGTATTAATATATTCTTAAAACGCTCCTGGCGCATTTATTAGCCCGAATGGTATAATAGTATACTTAAAATAACTATATCTAGTCCGAAATACGGTTTTCTACTTATCTCCGCGACGAATTCGAAGCCGGTAATATATATCTTATAAATCTAGCTTCGTAAAGTACTTTACCTTCGTTAATTAGTCTAAAGATTTACTAACTAGCGGTAATAGATAATAATTCTTCTTAGTTACTATATTTAGTACCTAATAGTCGATATATAGATGTAAACTTCCGTCTTTCTTCTTTACAAAGAGAATAGATACGCTAGCCGATAACGTACTACGACGTATCTAGCCTCTTCCGAGGTATTCTTTAATATATTTATAAAGAACTTCGAGTTCTAGTCTCGAAAGTAGGTAAAGTAGGCTATAAGGGATATCTACTCCCTCTTTAAGCTTAATCTTTAGCTTATACGGCCCGTGATTAGGGAGAAGTAATATATCTCCTACCGAAAACATATCTATATACTACGAATATACGTCGGGTAGCATGTCTTCGCCCTAATTATTACTATTATCCTTATCTTTATCGATAATTAATAAGAACGTAAGATAGATTAGTAATAATCGGGTCCGCACGGTAAGGTTCCATACCTCCTTACTAATAGTTATAACTTACTAGTATAATTTACTACGGTATTATCGGAACGTTAATATCTTCTTCTAAAAATTAAGGATAGGGTTTAGGCGTCTAAGCTAAGGCATCCCTAGAATTATATTCTATTAGCTAATATTAGCCACGATAAATTTATTAGATATCTACTATTTTATTATCTTTGAGTCATGAACTTCGTAATTCGTTATAGCTTTACCTAAAGTTCTAACTTTATATCTATTAACTATAATAGTTCGGCTAACTTTACCAAGATCGTACGATAATCTATACTCCTTTATAAGAATTAACGAAATATAGTTATCTTCTATACTAGTATCCACGAGGGTCTATATAGTTTTATTACCATTTACTATAGGTAATAATACTTTTAGTAATATTAGGTCTTTACTCGCCGGAAGGCGCTATAGCTCCTTCTAAGTATATATAATTTAGCTAAGAACGCGATTAGGTCTCGTGTACTAGCCTATTCTTTTTTTAGATTCTTATAGTTAGGTAAAATATATTCTATTTCTCTATACTTATAGTAATGAAGTGCGCTATAATCCTACTATTTTACGATAGGCGTTATATTTAAGTCTATATCTTATTCTTTTCCGTGTTAAGAAGTACCGCCTTAATTATTTTAGTATCCTCTTAACGCGTTTCTACCCCGATTTACGCTCTTCTAGTACTAATCGCGGTAAGGTTACTCTTAATTAAACGTATTTAATTAACCTCGTTTCTAACCCGTATAGAGTTCGTCGGTTTTACCTAGAGAGCCGCGTTCCTTAAGGATGCGGTAGTGTTTATTAGCTTTCTCCTCTAATTCGTGTAGATAGTTAAAACTTAATAATACTATTCCTAGTCTTTCGCGGATTAACGGAAGTAGTACTTTATAAAACTAGAATATATAAATATTTTCCTATAGCGTAGGGATATTATCCTATAGGTTTTAGAGGTATTATAGTAGTTAAGTAGATATCTAGTTCGGTCGTTATACTACGCTTCTTAACTTAGATAGTGCCTTTCTTTTACGTTCTCTATCCGTTCTAAGGGTGTTTAGTATAAATATAGCTAAATATTCCTAGGTTATCGTAGATAGTAGCTGTACTTCCTTCTATCTATTCTATTAATCACGGGATTATAAGCCTAGGTATCGTTCTCCGAACGAAATACGTTATACTTTAGTAGAAAAGAGTAGAGGGTTATCGAGGAAGTACTTTTTGTAGTCTCTCTTCTAGTCTTTCTACTCCTTTTAGTTCTTCTCTATAAATATAGTCGGGTCTTTAGATTTTAGTATATCTAGAGAAGGAGTAGGGTAAATCGGTAACGAAGCGGCCAGGTATACGGTAGATTATCGTAACTCTAATAGTAGGTAAACTAATTCCGCCTAAATTAGTATAGGAAGTCGTCTACCTTCTATCGTTCGGCGTAGTTCTTTAAGAGACTCCTTAAGTTCTTATCTCTTTACGAGGAGTTTCGCGCGTTCTATCTATTCTTTAAGGGTTTAAATCTCTCGAGCCTAATTCGTAATGTATTCCTAAAGTTCGGCGGTAGTTTATTATAATACCTTACGTAGCTCCGCCATGACTCGTTATCCGGCTTTATATTATTAGAAGTTACTTGGTGTATCTACTATTTCTTTATCTAAAAGCTCCGTGATTCGGTCTAATATTTCTACTTCTTGGTTAGAAACGGCCGGGATTAATACTAATTATAGAGGATCCCTATTATTTAATATAGTATTACTTATCCCTATAGTAGATCGTGTCGACCTTCTCGGTTCTAGTTAGACTATCTTAACTATAGTACTATATAGAGAGTAATTCGAATATAAGAATAGAGTTATTAGATAGTAGTATAGTTAGATAGAATAATAGGGTGTATTCTATTATAGAATAAATTACTACTAAACCCTTTTAGTAGGAATCTAAGAGTATATACGCAAAGGGACGCCGATCTATCTAGTACGTAACTATTTACCGCCCTTTACGTTACCTTCTAACCCTGTTAGCTAAGGTACGTGTAGGTCGAGTCCTATCTAAGGCTAAGTTCTAATAGATTAATATAAATCTATATCTATAAGAAACTAGTAAAATATCTAATAATTAAAAAAATTCTATAATAAGTTATAGAGTTTTTTAAAGAAATAAATATTTCTAAGAAAAGATTTATATATAGATAGTATCTAGACTTATCTAATTATATTATATACTATACTAGAGATAAATAGATAAAAGAGTTTAGTAGTAATTTATTCTATAATAGAATATACTCTATTATTCTATCTAGCTATACTACTATCTAATTACTCTATTCTTATATTAAGTTCTATTAATTATCTTTAATATCTTAGAGAAGCTTATATAATTAGAAGAGAAAAGATATAGAATTTCTATTAGATTATCTATATTAATTAGATATTATTTAGAACTAGACTACTATATATAGTAGGTAGATAGATTAGATAGATTTGTTAATTAATTTTGCCTACGTTAAATCTACCAAAGTTCCCATAGTAGAGCTAGTATCTTCCCTACCTTATTAGGCTTCACGGTCGAACTTTTACCTCTCCCTGTCTACGGACGTTCTATCATGGCACAAATATATTCATTAGATAACGCCATCGCGAAGTTCTTCCATGAGCTCCGGGGGGTCAACCGGCAGCAGTGCGAGGAGCTTGCTCTGTCCTTAGTAGGACCCCCCCTTCAGCCATGTCGTATCCAAGGGGCTTTTAGCTACACTATACGTGCTGGCCCTGGGCTAGCCAAGATTATACAGTTCCGCTCTGAATATCTGGATATGCATGTGCTCGAGTGCGCTCGCTTGACCTTTGGGACGCTTGTTGCAGCTTGTGTTCATCACGGCCACATTGGCAATCCATCACGTCTTGGAGTTTACGTGATGGACAATCTCCCGGGTGTCACTTACATCGAAGCACGAATGGCATTTCCATCCTTGAATGGAATGTCGAAAGAAATGTGCATTTGGCAAAATAATGTTGTCGTTGATCTTGCAAGGTACGTTGGTACCAGGTGGTGCCTGGCTCGAAAGATTATAATTGTAATTAGGTTCTTTGCACTGTCTTGGAAGCGGCCGCTTAAGTTGAATGAGCTAGAAGTTACGTCCTGTCGCAATGATATGGAACAGAAGCTAAGGCTCTTATCTAAGACACTACCTTCCCCGTTCTCGGATACGATGACCGACCTTGCTAATAACGTCGGGATACTATTTTCAGATTCCTATCCTCTAGTTCTGACCCATGACGATCTCTGCGAAATGAATATACTTGTTGACTCCGCAACGGGAAATCTTACGGGAGTCATAGATTGGGCGAACGCTAGCATTCAACCTTTCGGCCTCGCACTTTGGGGCGTGGAGAACGTTTTCGGGTATATGGATGGAACGGGTTGGCATTACTTCGGTAATTATGAGCAACTAAAGGAGCTTTTTTGGAGAAAGTTCGAGGAAGATGCTGGTGTTAAGACAATTACATTGGATTTCAAAGAGAACCTCAAATTGGCAAGGCTGGTAGGCATTGCTCTTCGTTATGGGTACAAATGGGACAACCTTAAAGAAACGAAGCCAATCTCAACGGATGATCCATCGTTAAGATATCTTATAGCATTTCTTTCAGGTTAAGCGTTAACGGTTGAAGCTGTTCCTAGTGTTACTTTAATAACAATGATTAATTCAATTGGCTCCGATGCGGGTTGCACGCTAATGGACTAGTAGCACTTACCTATCTATATAGATCTCTTTTGATACCCTTCTAGTGCATGCTAAGAGTCGAGCTGAAAAAGTTATAGACGGCATAACAAGTTATAGACGAAGGTTTAAATGAGGGTGTAATACCGCGTTAGTCGATAGTTTAACTTCTTACATGTCATCAATACATACAGTAGTGCATCCAAGCTTAGGATTCCGTTTTGCCTTGCAAGACTAAGGCTAAAATACGTTATAAGTGATCGAACATAAGAGCATGAATGGACACGCTCTTAAGATATATCTTAACGATGGTCCATCTTTATGAGTCTTTCAAACGCTTCATCGCTTTCGTCATCCAAGTCACCTCCTCCACCTGGAATCTGTGTTCGTAATCTCCGTGCCTCTTGCCGTTGTCGTTCTGAGTCCTCACGCCGGGTCGCATCGCAAGCAAGGGCTTTAGAGTAAGCATGCGTACACCGAGCTAGGATACTAGCTGGTACTTTAGTTAACTTTCCAATGGCTATAGCCTTTTCCGACTCTTCTCTGTAGGTGTGTCAATAAGCGAAACCCTCGTTTCCGTAGTACTTACATAGCAACGGCCACCCGACCTTGATGGAACGCTACATCGCCAGCTCGATAAGCACAGTAAGAGCTCAGCCAGCTAAAGCGTGCCGAGCTTCCTGAAATCTCGAGAACCTCTTTAGCTTTGTGTACATGACGTTGTGCGCTCTTAAAGTCCCTCATACGCGTTCGGAGTGACGTGTAGGTTAGATGCCCACTAGTTATCATTAGGTAGAAGTCTTACATGTCGATAGGAAGCACCTACTATACATGCATGTACCAGCTTCCTAGCCTGTCAGCGTCAGCCAGAGCGTTGGCAAGGTGTCTTTCAGCTTCTTCAAAGCGACCCATGCAGTAGTAATTGCATGCTATGTTGTAGCCCCACACCATCCGTCGAGTCGGTATCTTTCCGGCTGGGCCATCGAGGACTTCTCCCGCTTTGAGGAGCCAATCGAGACCCTCGGCATATCTTAACTGAGCACCGACGGCCATACCAAGCCAGCTGTATGAAAGTGAAATGAGCAGGTCATCTGGATCTAGCAGCCTCAACCGAATCTCGAGCCCTTCAGTCATTTCTTTCTCTGCCCTCGCAAATTCTGCTGTCGAGAAATGGTGCATACATTTAAGGGATAACAGAAAAGCCAACAGTAAGCGATCCCGTTCATCATCTGAACATTTCGAGTACGCGTCATCTGAAGTGTCCAGCAGGCCAGGTATCACGTTCGTAGTATCGTTATCATGTATCGCACTATATACTATTTAGCAGGAGGATTCGATTTAGACTACAATTCAAACAAGACCTACTTGACCGCATTTGCGAGGAGTTTGACGAAGTTCATGTTGGGCTTTATGCGACTTTTGTTCTTCTGTGAATCATTGTAATCACGAACTAGGGCCAGTACTGAGGGGATATATCTTTCGTATATCAGCCACTCTTCATCGTTATATTGGTTGGACCGCTCGGGCGGGAACTTCTCTAGAAGAAGTCTGGTGGCTGCTTCAAACTGTTCTTGCGGATTCTCCATCCTGGATCGGTACTCAGATTGTACTAGTCGATGTATCCGGAAAGTTCCCTCATCTATGTTCTTCCGAATGAGCGCGTGATGCGTGAGCTGCTCTAGGGCATCATCAAAACTACTTGATCTTAGCAAATACTAAAGCAAAAGCCCAACAAATAATTCAAACACGTACCTGAGCTCATCCTTACAGAATGACAGTATGTCTGGTAAATTGCCAGGTTCAACGTCTGTGAACAATGCAATGGGCGCTGAATCAGCAGCCAAGAAGCTCAACACCCCAAGACAAGCTCGAGCTTCATCGCCGAGGGCATTGAAGGACAATTCCCAGACTGTGTCCAAGCTGTAGTTGTACCCTAAATACTTGTATCCGTTCCTTTTTTCTTTGTGAAGTCTTTGGCTGTTTCTGCTGTACAAAGCGCTGAAGTCTGCAAGAGAATAATTTCGCGCGTTGATCAGTGCAGCCATCTGGTTTAGTGCCAGGGGTAGCCCTCCAAGATTGCTTGCTATCTGATGGGCAGCAGAGAACTCGCCGTCCATACGTCGCCTCCTGGGCGTGGTGTGGATAAGAAATTCAGCTCCTTCTTTTGGCTCAAACTCGCTGACCTCAACACCGGTCTCAATGGGCAACGTTGCAACAACTACGTCTCTTGTCGTTACAAGAATTGAACCATGTTTAGCTGCTGGCCAACAGTCGTCAATGACCTCATGACTATCAACATTGTCAAATATCAGAAGCCATTTCGCAGCTAGATAAATTTAGCACATAAGGATGCAGAGCGCACGGTGTATCATACAAGTCTTTTGCAGCCAATTGAGAACGAGAATCATGTTCTCTTGGTATGCGTGAGGCTTTGCTTGAGGAAGCTTGAGAGCCTCCAGCGCCGCACGACTGAAGCCTTGCTGAACAGAATAAGAGTCCTCTGCAGAAATCCAAAGCACAACATCGAAGTCATGAAGTTTGGAGTAAGCATATGCGAGAGCGGTTTGTGTCTTTCCGATACCACCTAGCCCGTAGAGAGCAATGGACGCCAATCGAGCAGTGGTATTCGTTGGGCTTAAATGTTCATCCAGCTTATGAAGTATATCTTTGCGCCCAAAGAACTGCTTGTTTTGCGCTACAGGAAGCGTATCACACTCTAGATTAGCTTCTTCATTTCTCGTCTCTTCCAAAGTTAGCAAACGCTGGAAGAGGGCGAGCTCGTTCATATGGCGTGCTTGTCTCTCCGCCATGTCCGCGACTTTCTCAATCCGCTTAATCGCATCGTCGATGTTCTGATAAGCGGTGTTATAAAAGCGTGTCAGACTTTCCCATGTGCAGTCGTCAAGCTGAGCTATATTAGTGTTAAATACGCGCGAACAGGAACTTGCAATATAGGTAGGAGGATTGGATACTGACTTTCACGACCACCTTGAAGCCTGAAGGTCATAATCACATTTAGCCAGAGTAATACGATCTCTTTATTGACTTCAACCGTATCACCTTTGACTTTCTCTACATCTATGATCCGGTCGGAGCAATCATTTGAGGTCCTAAGCTTGTGCCCGATCTTTTCCAACCATCTGCTCACCCGTCTCAGTGGGCTAAGTGGTCCAGTACTACCGAGAGCGAGCTTATCAATCAGTATCATAGCCAGTGACATTAGTGGTAGATGTACGAACCTTGAAAACGATGAAAAGTAGACCCCACATCATACTAGTATCAACGGGATTTTGCATCATGTTGACAAAATTCTGAGCGAAGATTTCGTAGTGATCTAATGTTGGCTGTATCAACGTGATAGCCCTCCTTGGCTCCTCATCAGGAAATTCAGTCAAGAGAGAATTCAGCTCTGTACGAAAATTCTGCAAAGATTTGACCCGGAGAGCGCGGTCATGGTCGTGTTTCTCTAGAACTCTTTCGCACTTCTTCAGTGCTTCCTGCCAAGATTGCACATAGATCTCATCACTAGTATGATATTAATGTTAGAACGAACAATTACGCATAGCAGTACTCACTAAGTTGCCATACCGTCGCCTACCGTAGAGAAAGGGTAACAGAGACGCATTGTCCAACCTAAACGTGCCAGTCAAGACCCGGCCGCTTAGAGCAATGAGGTGCCTAGTAGCCCAGAGTTTGAGACGAGGCGAACAACTTATGTATGGTGGCAGACTGGGAAGCGGTATCACGCAAGGCAGACAAAAAGGCTAATCTACGTCACCAATCATAAGGTTGCATCCCTGCAGCATGTGGCCGATCACCGATCACATCGCTGGCTCCGCAACTCAGCTAGGCTGGTCGGAGAGGTATCAATGAAACATCTGTAGCCACGTCCACATACTTGCTGTACTCTCTTTGCCTATCGGAGGCCACCGTTTGAGTTTCCCAGCTATGGGAGCACACTGTAGGGGAGCGAACCAAAGGATCACAGCCTTGCGGTGCTGCGAAGTACTGCATACGGCGTAAATGGTTCAAAGGTAGCCTTGAAGCCATGACCCCAGTGCGATGTTACCATTGTTATACCTATTACACAGATCCTTTTGAGTACAACGATGAGCTGGAACCTTGCGGCCAGAAGACGAAGCCGACATCACACACTATCGAATCTTGTCCACTGGAAGATTAGCAGCAAGACGACAAATGCTTACGCTGAGACATGCTGTGGGCCGAGGAGCGACACAGCTTCCCTCAATGATGGAATCGATCTCTTTGTACAACGAATCTGCAAAGAGATGATAAAATATGAGGCAACAACCAGAGAGGTTTTGAATTCACTTCTCGTCAAGCGCTCAGTGGAAGGCTACTTGAGTCTGCAGCTAGAGCTTTCTACTGCAATAATCACTTTCCTGAAGTCAATGACACCTCAAACGACCACAGATGACCTTGTGGACAAAGTATTTCGCCAGTTCAAGATAGACACCACGAGTGGTGAGCCCTATAAGAATATCATGAGACATTTCGTGTTTGCCACAATAGGTTGGTCTACCCTCTTATATACGGCAGATATGGGTCCAACTAGTAGCGATTTTGCGATTAGTGGAGACACATTACGGACTAAACCCAGTAGAAAAGGGAGCTTGGAACAATCTTCTCAAAGACCCGTGGGGGCTTTACTGAGAAGCTTTGGTGTGATGCCAATTACATGCCCACCAGGAACAGATCGGTCAGACGGCCAACCAACGCTGCTCGCAGTGACCCATCTGAACTTCTTCTCCCTTTCTAAACTCGGCGATGTAACTCTCTTATGGACCGACGACCTATCCAAGCATTGTGAATTCGATCGGTACAGCCGAGAAAAGACTCTGAAGCTGTTTCGCTGGCCCTCTGTCTGTGCTAGAGTATGCCTTTCAAAAGATGAAGCGACTCTGATTGACCTGTAAGGCATAACCCACTTCCTACGCAATTCCATGAGTGATTGCTTACATTTACCTTTACAGACTGTACAAAAGTCACTTATGTCAGCACGGGTGTAGAAACGGCAACGGTATGGTAGCCAAAGCATACTTGAGCGAAGTTCTACTCAGCTATCGCTTATTGTTCGGCCAACATTTTCCATCACGGCAATTGTACAGAAGAAAAGAGCGAAAGGGCGCAAAATTCGAAGGCTCAATCGATCCTCTCCTAGATACACTCTGCGGAGACAAAGACATTAATGACTTTGATGGAACCAAAGCGCTCATTCGGGAGCGAGGTGTCTATAATGCTCGAATTAATTTCCCACACCTCGGAGCCCGCCTGTTGGAACTAGAGAACTATAGTATAAATCAGAGACCACGCAACCTATCAGAAGTCTGGAACGATGAGCGTGATCCTGAGCGACTTCTTACTTTCAGGGCAGTACTAGTCGTTGGAGCTTTATCCATATTACTGAGCTTTGTTCAGGTGTTAGTTGGCATCGCACAGATTGTGATGTCATCAAGAAGCAGATAAAGATCCTCGCGAAGCACGACGGGTCAACAAATATTCCATTGTACGTCAAAGTAGCAATTCAGATCAAATTACCGTATATACTTAAAGGAGTGAACCAAATGTCTTCAAATGCCCCAGCAGAAGTGTAGTGCCTTTCCTAATTGACGAAGTGTCAAACGCTTCGCTGTATTAAGCAGAACATGATACTGGCACGTACTATGAGTAAATGTGCTAGGCAGGTAGGAATGTGGTAGGAATGTCTAAACTCACAGACTCTCTCCCTTTAGTTTTGAGCTCCGCCGGTCGCCGCCACGTAAAACTTTCCACCACGAACCAGATGACTGGCCACATCAGTGCCCTCATCTTGGTCTTCGTGTTCTCCAAACACAAACTTGCTTTGCGAGCGCCAGGTTTGCGAGCTTGCTTGGGTTTGGGGGTACCCGGATCGGTTGGTCAAGAACGCAAGATCAAAATCTTGCCGTTCGGAAATCAGTTCAGGTCGGGGAGAAGACATGGTGAGGGCAGTATAGATCTTGTGATGTTAGGTACGAAATTTAATGATCTCTTTAAACACAAATAAAGCAGAACGAGTTGTGTTGAGGCACATTTATCGTGAGGTCATACCCACTTATATAGATAGTCATAGGACTCAATGTCCAATTGGAAAGCCATGCCACAAGTCTGGACTCGATCAAGGGTAGCAATCAGCCCTCATATGGAGTGTGATCTCCCGGGAGTTCACTGTATCGGTAAAACTAATGACTCTCCTTATCTCGCTCAGATAGTTTATTGAATGACAAATTCCATTCATTTGAGCTCCTGAATGGACGGCAGATAAAGCACATAATCACTCGAGCCGTTGTCATCTGGACACCTTACATGGGGAAAGAAACCAAGCAGGGGTTTAGGACAGATATGGAGCGGTGATGTAAAGCCACAAAAGCAATGAGATAACGCTATATGACTGGCAGGTGTATTGCGATGGAGTAGATCTCCAGATAACCCAGAGTCCGAGTAAGTGAAGTTAGATACAGAGGAATCGACGATCGAAGCAACAGCGTACTACAGATATATCTAATCATTCGGTAAGTTCCAATTCTTATTAGGCCGATCATCTTGGCGAACGTGCGCTATTCCCATCCTTCCCAATTAGATAACTACTTCATAAGTCGAACTCGAGACACAGTAGAGTTAGGCCAAGCTTCGCAATTGGCAAGTGCTGTTCTTCTCTATCTGATCAATCAGAGAGCAGATAACAGCCTCAGCTACCTGCGCGCCAACTTTGATATCTTTTGGCTCTATTTTCTTCCCAGCATGGTGTAAGAAGGTAACCCTTGAATCTTCATCTCGCGTGTATAAAGCTGCGAGACTTGTGTAGAAAATAAATTCACAATACAAAAGCCCTGCGTCTGTTGACGATTTAAAAGGTACGTCCTGGATCGGTAAGAACGTTGAGACCGAAGCTAGCCATGACAAAAACGACTTACCGGGAGATCTTGATTGACCTGACGTACTATATGTTCAATGTCAAACATGGGCTTCAGGACTTCTGGCAGGCCCTCCCATCTCCCTCCTTTACCGCCATTATGTTTTGGTAACGGGACTCCATCGTCACCGACCCAATCATAACCATCTCGACGAGCAACCCTCTCAATCTGCCAGTACTCATCAAAATTCATGCCCAGATGGAGCATGGCATCAATGTATATCTTGTCTCCTTCTTCGCAATCTTCATCGTAGACGCGCTTCTGGCCGTTCCACATCTTTGGAATAATATCCATATCGGTAATGACGTTTCTAAAGTCCTTAGGAAATTTTATGATGGTAATAGGAATCCTGTGGTTTCGCTCAATACGAGTTGGTAGCATATCTTTCACATCTTGCGTAGGATTTCGCTCATATTCCTTGAAGGGCTACATATCTTTGCTATCAGTTCTAGAACGAAATCGAGATTCGAAAGCTTTAAATCCTGAAACTTACCGCTGCTCCTGTCACGACGACCTTGTATTCCTTCTTGCGAGCCATTTTCAGGACTTCGATTATGAGAATAAATATTCAATAGATCAGGCAACGAGTCTGTAGTGACCACACCCATAGTGAGACCGTACTCGAGGCGCGCAAGCGGACAAGGCTAATCCTACGGAACGGGATCTGGGATCGATTCATGACAGTCTACCGCATCCCACTAGCGCGCCTCGCGCACGGTCTCAAGAAGGTTGGTGCGTGGAGCCCGCCACCTTACAAAGAGAGTCAGATTCTTAGTAGACAAACGACGAATTGACTTGGCGGTTAGTTTTACAGCTCAACTAGCTTGACAGTGTTTTGTTTGCCTTCTTATTGCATATTCATCGTCTACGTGGACCAACCATATCTCCCTTACTTATCATCCATTCTGCACGCGGTAATGATATCTTATGGAGCCAGCTGGAATTTCGTCCATGAGGCTGCAGAACCGGAATTGGCCGAGAAAGCTCTCCAATGGTATGATTGAAAAGTTCGTCGCTACAATTTTGCACGTGGTCATCAGTGTCATTAAATTCATGTTTGGTTTGGTAAACTAGAAGATGCAGCTTCAGATCTCACGATGCACCCTCTCAATGATGATATCGACACGAATATTGATTTTATTGCCAACGATCCTCTGTATGTGACCGAAAAACCTTTTGTCATGCACCCTCTTTCTAGAGGTGGTTTCGAAAAGGCAGGAATAAAAACTTCAAACGTGCAGTGGGACAGCCAATTTGTTACAGTCGAAAGCATGCGTGGTAGAGAAGACATAAGCCTTGAGACGAATGGATTTTGCTACGTCGACCACACATCGATATGCATCCCAAGAGAAGGGTCGGAGCCGGAAGCAGCTGCAAGCTACTGTAGAGAAAGCGAAGAGTTGCTCAAAGATTTTTTCAAAGCAGAATACGTTCATTGCTATGATTTCAAGGTTAAAGGGCACAACCAACACATATGAGACATATACTGACTCATTTCAAGATGCGAAAGAATACTCCTATGATATTAGAGGAATATGACCCAAACGACCGCATGCTCGTGGAAGGAGCTGCAGTCGGAGCACACGTTGGTATAAAATTCACGATCCTCGTTTGGGCTATGACTGATCGTCGGCAAGATATATCCATCGACACGGTTGCTGCAATGATTCATCGGATTCTTAGGAAACAAGAGAGATCGGAATATCTCAAGCCCGATTATCGTTTTCGGCTAATCAAGTAGGTTTCTAAATAGAGTGAAACAATATCTTGCTAAGCAGATATGCCAGCACGTGGCGTTCGACCTTACCAGAATGCCAAGATAATCCACTCGCACTCTGTGACTACTCTACTATAGAGGGCTGCGATCTCGTTGCTACTGACAGGGTGTACCCTACATGGGTACAGGAGATCTACCACCTGAAATATAACAAGAACCAAAAGTGGTACTGGTTGCCAAAACAACGTGCTAACGAACCGTTTCTATTCGTGACCTACGATAGTCATGCCGGTTCAAATGCAAGATGTGAGTCACCTGGGACCCATTCTAAACAACTGCGGCTGACTGTAGTGTGGACTGTCCACATATCTCAATACAAAACCCCCGTGCTGGGCCGAAAGTACCACCTCGAGAAAGTGTTGAGACTCGCAATTTGATCGTGACTAGACTTAACAATTAATTCGGGCGGGGACGATCACGCTCAAATAGCTGTGGATATGAGATAGCTATTTGCCAGGACAAATGTCTTAATGACGGGAACGAGAGATTTTCCATTGTGCAATCCTCAACGCACGTAAATGTCCTTGATGGTCAGTGATCATCGAAGGAGTAAGCTTGTTAAGAGTTACACATGTACAGCCTACTCGGTGACGCTCTCGATCATCTCGATCCACATTCCTTAGTTCTAGAAAGAGTAAGAAGGCACTACATTACAGCCATGGACTTCCAAGGAGTTCTCAAAAGTAATTGCCTAGCCCATGTTCACTAATTAAAACAAGTGTTACTTCTACCAAAGAACTATCTATATGGACAAGTCCGTGATTAGCAGCCGTCATAGGCAATCTACCAGCCAGATTCATTCCTCGTGTGATGTTGTTCCTATCAGAACCATGTTCATGCTGCTCGTCTCATTTCATACATCCTGATTATAAGTACTAAACAGTATCGTATTCAGTTGCTGAGCCACAAAGAAACTTATAGGCTTCTTACCAAGACCCTATCATCATAGAGGCGTTCCGAGTACTTTCCGCTCTCATGGCGACGTAGAACGGCTAACCTACCGTCCGAAGCCTTGCGAGGTGCGCTCGATTCGTTGCAGAACACAGCCGAAGTGCAGTGATTGTGATCCAATTTAGGTCTAATAACACAGCGGCTTGATGACGTGCCTAAACACTCCACATCGAACAACTCGCGTGTCGCGAGGCTGTGCGTCAACTTGGGTTACAAGAGAACCCACAAGACTGTCGCACTCATAAATAGAACACACTTACGCATATAAGAGGGTTTATACATACCCGTTTTCGTGGGCGTCCACACCATCTTCTCTGACCTGTCGCCATTTTATTGAGTAGACAGCGGGATATTTCGAACCTCGTAAATATTCAGAACGCTGTTACGACTTTCCAGGTTATCATCGGCATCGGCCTAATAATGTGCGGTAAGAACGGATGGTACACCATGACAATAACATCGTTCTTAACGAATTAGCAAGGCGCTACAATTGGATCCATTAGTAACTTTTTAGTATAACTCTTAGTAAGGGTCGCGCGTAATATAATATTTTCTTATAATCTTAAAATATTATATTATCTTTAATATCTCTAGAGTTAGAGCTATAGGAAGTTTTTTAATAATATCTAAATATACTTCTATATAGACTCTAACACTATACTCTATATAAGAAATATAAGAAAAAAGAATAAGTAAGTAAGTTATTCTAAAAGAATCTCTATTTATCTCTTTAAGATATCTACTCTTTAAAGATTTTTTAGAATAACTTATTTATTAATTTTTTTTCTCTTATCTTTTATATATAAAAAGTAAGGGTCTATATAGAAGTATATTTAGATATAAATAGAAAGCTTCCTAGAGTCTTAATTCTAGAGTTAATAAAGAATATATTATTTCTTCTAAAAAGGGGGTTTAGGTGGAAAACGCGCGGAACACGTGCCAAGAGTTGCGCTGAAAAAGTTACGGAGGAAAGGATGCCTAATTAATCTTGGCGGGACCCTACTGTACCGTACCCAGCATTGAGATCTTCCAACTTTGAGCTCTGTGAACTTCATATGCTACTGATAATGGTCGGTAACGTTACTATTCGGCCTGCTCAGCGCGCCGACATTCCTACGCTGGCTCATATCGCTAATGCTGCAAACGCAAAATCGATTCTCCACAGACGCATAGCACCATATCAGGTCCAGTACCCAATAGACTACTATCAGTGGCGGCTCAAGATCATCCGTGAGCGTTTCGCACAGCCAGATCTCCGCACTATCGTCGCTGAAGACCCGTCCACCGGGGAAATTCTTGGCTCGGGAGCCTGGCTTGTAGAAGGCTCAGATACAGCACTGTACAAGAGGTGGGTCGGCGAAAGCACATGGGCGAATTGGTTGGAAAGTAGATTGGTCTGGGTCGAGCGGAAATGGTGTCGCTACATCACAGACAGGAGCATAGACTATGAGTTTCTAAACAACTTCATGGCTGCCATCGTACGCAGTGGTAGATCTGCGCGACCTGCTTGCCTCCACTGCCATTTAATCGTTGTCAATCCGGCCATACAATCTAGAGGCGTGGGCCGTATGATTATCAATTGGGCTATGGAGCTGGCTGTGAGGGAAGATCTCCCGATATACCTAGAGGCCAATCTCGAAGCAACGGGCTTCTATGAGAAGCTCGGCTTCTCAAAGTTGAGCAAGGACGTGATCGTGCATGCGACTGGACAAGGAACCTTCCACATACCAGCGTATGTCTGGGAAGGTGAGGACCGGAAGGGGCGCTGGCTAGAACGAGACGCTAGCTTCGATGGCACAGAGGAAAGATGGAACTGGAAGGACGATGTGCTGTCGAAGTAGATTTCCCGCCGATTCGTTCCAAGCTTTTTCAGAGTTTAATACCCCATTCAATAGTAATCAAAAGCCATCATAACTCGACAGTATGGTGACATCGAATATTGAGAGAGACTAAGACCAGACCAGCCTAGAAGATCTCAGTCAGTTCATGCCTGCGCCAAATACTGTAGGATTAGAGGACATTTATGTCTATGAATTACTCATGTAGAGTTCCCTATTGGATGACGGATCGTCACCCTAAGTGGTATATATTAGGTACGTCGTAAGTACATCATTTTAGCAACTGCTGACTCTCAACTAATGAATCTAGTTAGATTATGAAGAACCGTACACTACTCATGTGAACTATGAACTTACATTGGACCTGTTATGGTATATTGTGAAGCAGTGACAGTGTAATCAGGAGAGAAATATCTGCCTTGCATCATAGAGAATATATACTGTATTCCGTCAAGGCTATTCCGTGAAGGATACTCCCTTCTTTCCGTAGGCTTATGCCTTTTCGAGTACCTTTTTCGTCTCTTAGACATGTTATGCACTCGAATTTAAGAGCTTGGCTTTGCTATAGTACACGCACATTCGCGGTTTATGATAACTATCTACATATAGTTATTACATAGCACAAGCCTCAAGCTTCAAGAAAATAGACGCATCAATCGGGCCGGCCGAAAAGAATACATCATCCGTACCGGCCGGCACGCACCTATATACCCGAACACAGCCAGTGCAAGAGATACGGCGGAAGAATTCGTAAAGAGCGTCGTAACAAAGAATCAGGCCTCGGGCAATATCATGACAGATCTTCGTTCTCTTCTTGGGCCCACCAGTCTACTGCTTAGACCCGGCTTTATCCTTGCAATACGGCCATGAGTTTTCTCGTCCAGGGTTGTACGAGCCACCAGGCGTCTCCGAGTCCTTGCTGGTGTCTTCGTTCGCATCGTTACTGCCGTTGTCATGAGCTCCTTCGGTATCCTTACCAGCATTAGTAGGAGGAGCACCTGAAGTCGGGGTAGGTGAAGGCTTCCCGGAATACTGGTCAGGAGTAGATTCTGACGGAACATGGGTGGGTACAGGTGGCGCATTAGATGGCTTCGCATGCGGGTGTCCCATTGGCGCTTTTGGGGCGTCTGAGCCAGGGTTGTATTCGTCGGAGGGAACATGAGTAGGGGCTGGTGGTGAATTGGATTGCTTAGCAGGTGGGTGTCCCATGGGTGCTTTTTGGTTGTCTGAGCCAGGGCTGTACTCGTGAGATGGAGCAGGAGTTGGGCTGGCGGGCTTCTTCGATGTGATGAAGGTCATCGGAGCAGGTTTGTATTCTCCAGAGTCTGAATCGGGGGATGGGTCACTTCCAGTGTCCATCTTTTTAACGGACCAATCTGCGCCTGGTGCCGCCCATTGCTCATTAATCCTGCCGGTCAACTCCCATTTGACACCTCTGATGACGTCGTTCTTGTTGTTCCCTGGATGATGATGGATATCCGCAAACGCGTCAATCATAATGTCGATGGAGGATGGCGACTACGACATGTAAAGTTAGGGATATTAATATGGCAGAGAGGTGCGGACAGAATGTACCTTCACCCACTTCTCATCAAAACCGTCCCCGATATACATTAGCTTCGACTTCCCCGTTTGAGGATCAGTGACTTTGGCCTCGAGGCCACAGTACTTCTTAGTTATATGTCTCCATTTCTCGGGGTCCGAATTGTATGTTGCACCGCCCATTCTTCTAAGAGACTAACTCTCTATTAGTACAGTCCGAGTGGCATCTATTGGTATACTAGATATAGCGAATAGACAACATACCACCGCAATGATCGGATCGCTGTTGGAGTATTTGTATCCGCACCAACTGTTTCCATTCGTAGCGTCCTGGTCTGCGTCTGCACGGAACCATGAGCCGATTCCAGTCTGTGGCCCAGCGAAGAAGTCGTGGTCCATCTGAACAGCGTACGTGGCGGTGGCAGCCAGTGCCGACCCTGTTAGGGAAATAAGAGCGAGCGAGCCCGATAGCGAAAACATCCTCGCAAGTCACAGACGTGGAGCGAAAGAAGAAGAGATTGAAAAGAAGATAGTGAATGTGGCTGCCAATATGAGGGCAAGATATATAAAAAGAGAAACGGGGAATTGAAGAGAACGGCTTTGGTATCCTTAAACGAGGGTGAACACGTAGTCGTTGCCATCACACAAGATGGACGCTCACGCCGACATATATACCTTTTCTTGTGCAATGAACCTCAAAATGCTTGTATCCCGCGTACCTTCCTCGTCTCCAAGCTTCTCCATTCGGCCCGAATGTGCCTGACCTTCCTAGCATCTGGACTTGGAAGAAAGGAGTGGGGTTTCGTTTCGTTTCTGTGGGACCCTCTTCATCTGACAAGGAGCCTAGAGTAGGAATAAGCGCGCGTTATACATGTTAAGGACCAAGACCTAGCGAATCAGAGGCTGTCTTTGGACAATTGATAAGTCCTGTAGTAGATTTCTGACGCCCTACCAGCTTCCTAGGCTTCTACCCATGGGCACATCCACATCATAATAGAGTGAGTGAGAATACTGACATGCTATCTGCATTATCGCATACCTGATACATCGAAACGTAGAGATGGTTTCGAGACCCGGCGAATAAACTACACGCATGTCGCAGCGAGTCCACCATTGGTTGTTAGACGGTCCACCCAGACCGAGACCTAATTTAGAATACAGAACTGCAGGGAGATCCATTCCAAAAATTGTGCTCACGACTCGAAGACATACAAGTCCCATATGTGGGTCTGTCATCGGGTTGATTTGCTGATCTACCTACACTATTATGCGCTTGGCATGTCTAATGTCTTGTATACGTGAGATTGTAGACCCCCACAATAATGCAGTGATGGATGAAACGCCGGGAAAGTTCCCTATAAGAGGTCTAGTTAGCCCGAAGCCCAGGCCGTTTCGACTATTAGTATCAAGCGCGGCGCGGCGCATCGGCACGCATGCATCGTTCCAAGCGGCGCATCCTCGCGATCATTTTCTAGACAAAAACCTAACGCGTTTGAACTTGTTTCCGATAGTGGGGAGTCCGCATCCTTCGAATTCCAGGAAGCTTGTTCGTTCGATGGAAAGCAAATGCAGGACCGTTGGACAAAGCGATGGCTCCGTTCAGTCGGGGAAAAAGTATCCACAAGTCAGGACAAGCAAGTTGGACAATTCAAGCTTTGACTTCACCCTCACGAGCTTATGAAAAGATATAGTATATGGGGTAGTAATAGTATTTACTGAGCCTGCAATGCTTTACTAAATCTAGTAATTCGATTGACTTCAATGCGCTGAAACAGGTATTGATCTGATACTTCATGCAGTACCTAGGGAATGGATGTTTCAAGATCGAAGGCGATGCAATCCTATGGTGCCCAGATGTCGCCCCGCGCTATGTACCTACATCGTACAGGTGTATGTCTAGACCCGACTATACGAGGCGTAACGCAAGTAATCGTTCGGCTTCCACGAACTGATTGAGTCATGTAAGGCTGAGCTCGTGCCGGTATGGGGACCTTCCTGAGCGGAGGTCGAGTTGAAACGAATTATCCTTCCGGTTTAATGTTAGCGAGCTCCAAAACAACGTGGATAACGGGCCTTTAGGAGTTATGTATAGCCACTCTGCGAAACACCATTTTTTGAAGATACTTCAAGTAGTAGCCTCTAGATTTAGGACTATGTCACTAGTATTCTTTCTCTCGTTAAGAACGACCGGGTGGCACAAGACAGTTCTAGCAGGTTTCATGGGTCTTCTTTTTTGCTTCAAATCAATGAAACTTGTTCCTATAGAATGATGATGAGTAGGCGTTATCGAGTCCTCTAGATACTGCTAGTATGAGTCATGATCCACGCTGATGGGGTCGGGATATACACCAATCTCAATCCACGGCGGTTTATCATAGTTCTAATTCTACGAGAGGTGAGAAAGATTGGTGAACTCTTCGTTGCAATCTCTTACCCTTCTTAGGGGGTAATCAGAAATCAAAGTCCCTAGGAAGACTAACGAGCTTGATTCTCCCCTGTGTCGCACAGGCAAATTCCACTAGTATCAGCGGGTCGATTTAGCAGTGTCTCTCCTGATGAGCCAAGTGCATTCCGGCGGATTGGTAGAAAAAAATCGGTTTCCTCAATTGGGAGAAGCCGTCTAACGCTCCTTTCAAGCTCGATGATTGCCACGTCTAGCATCATATAATCAGACCCACCAGTACTATCATGAGTTAGGAACGTATATATCCTAGTCCAGCATACTATTATGACAAGTCCCGCACCCGCACAATATAGGCACGAAAGACTCTCAGCTCTACACGACCTGTCCCGACAGCCAAGCTCCATGGACATTGCCTTGAACCCTACGCACACATGCATGCAGCACATAGACGGCTGCGTGGCCGGTGCCGCTGAGACATAGCACTAACACGCAGGTGTGAATGGAACTATAGCTATTAGTTATTGAGTATGGTCGGGTTTTGGTAAGTTCCAGATTGACGATTCGATGGCTCAAGGGAAAACATGAATACGATCCGGGAGTTTCCAAGTCCAAGTTCTACTTTATGGGCCAGGCGCTGAGGCGTCGCTGTACTGAGTGTGTCAGTAGGCCCTCGGATAGAAATGGAAGTTAGAGTGGGAAAGAAGACCGAGGAGGATATAACGCTTCCAGCGAACTCGTGCTGCTGAACATGCTGTGTGATGCTTAGTGTACAATGCGCTGTCTCTACATCGATAAAGGTTCGAAATAGCTGCCCAAGTGATGTATTTGCTTAAAAGTATCAATTATGAAAAGCAACAGTGGCAGATGAAGGAGCGTTAGTCCATGAATGCGGTGGATTCGGTTCGGGTAATTGTACAGAATGAAGAAACAGGCCAGTAAGGTGCAAGTCAGACTGAGATGCGGATGCTGAAGCGAGAGACGATGTTTATGTCAGTATCAGGGGGCTTGTGAATTTTGGGATATTGAGTGTGCAAGCGAGGATCACGATTTGGGTATGCGTCAGACGGGGCTAATTACCTCCCAAGCCTGGTCATGCACTGAGCAAGGAAACGAAAGTGGAAAGAACGCCAGGGCCGGCGGGAAGGAAACTTTCAACCTTGAAAGCTGGAGAGCGTCGATGGGAGTCTGGTCTAACGTTCACGGTGATTCTAAAAGCAATTTGGAAATGAGGTTGGACGAAGATTGAAATAGTTCATTTCATGTCCAGCGCGGTAACGCCGATCTAATAGGACTTCTATTCGACCACGACCGTGATGTGAGTTTTGATGACATAAAACTCAGACACATGTGAATCCCTCTGTGCGCCGTCATGCGCCTGGCTCCACTACATAGTACTCCTGCAATGCTGCGACCGTGACCCTGAAGGGTAGGGTAGGGTATATACATAAAGGGAGAGGAGAAGCTATGCGTCCAAGGGACGCTGTGTTGTTTCAAACATCTAAAAGTGCATGCTGTCGTAGCCGCCGTGATTCGTCTAGGGCAAGGTGGAGAGACGAGAGCTGAGGTGAAGGTTCAACCATACATCCAATACTCGGTCGCGTACTTGACTTCCTGGGCGCCAGGCTTATTCTCGCAGCTGTTGGCCTTGCCGCCCGCAGTCTCAACACGGTACACAGCCGTCAAGCCGACACTGTTGCCATTGTCTGCAAGGTAAAGCCAGTCGACGGCACCATTAGGTGGCATCCCAGCGAAAGCACCCGCGGGAGCAGCCACGTTCGCCTTCTTGGCAGCCTTGACGAGCGGCTTAGGACTGACGCTGGCACCACTGAGTTCGAACGTTGGGACACCCGAAGCGTCAAAAAAGTGCTTGCCGATGACGTTCGCATAGCCAGCAACTTTGACGTATCCATCGAGGACATTCTGGCCCATGGTGTAGGCGCCAAGGGCGACGGGAGGAGTGCATTGGATCTTCTCCTTGGAGAAGGGGTCGTTGGCAACGCTGGACATGTCGTAAAGAGTAGCAACGGCACCGACGGCAGTGGCGAGGGTTCCTGCAGCGCCATCTGCGCAAGTGTAGTTCTGAGTGCCGACACCAAGTATGATGTACTTGAGCTTGAGACCACTGGCGGGAGCCGGGAGAGTACTTTCTGGTAGAACTATGCTGTCAAGATCACGCTTGGCTGGGGCGGCGAGAACAATAGAGGAGAGGGAGGCGGCAGCCAGGAGAATGCCGAGGAATAGCATTTTTGAGAGTTTATGACGAAAATGAAACTGATGCCGAGTGGAGGGCGGATTCGAGTGGGTCAGAGTGAGGTCGACGACTGATAGAAGACACTACTGGTGTATCTGGAAAGCTTAAGCCAATTCAGCCCAAATGTGTATGTCGAGCTTTCCACCGTCGGAGGGAGTCTTGATGTTTGGACGCTGGTAAACAATCCCAGAAGCGGGATGTGTAGACCGTAAACAATTGAGATGTATCTATGTGACGATTGAAGTACTCGTAGCAGTAGATGGAATTAGAGCAAGCTGCTCAAAGCTTGATAGAATACGAGAAGAAGTAGAGAATATTTTCACAGGAATGAGACCAGGAATGAGACTTGTATGAGGGCGCTTATAGTGAGAGGCGCAAGATATGGAGGGTGGGAAGGTATGTGGCGTGGACGCAGAGGTGGCGGGTAATGCAGAAGGCCGCGCTGCCAACGACCTGAAATAGGAGAAGCGCGAAGAAAGAACAAAGATGAACAGGACAGACGGTCGTAAGAACTGAAGCTGATAATGATGAGCGAGTGACAGTCCGGCTCGTGGTGGACGAGCAGTGAGTTTTATATACTTGCTGACACGCAGACATAAACGGGGGACGGGAGACGGGTAACGGGTGTGGAGGCATGAATGAGCAGGCAACGAAGGTGCCATGGCAGGTCACATCTCACATCTCACATCTCGCATGCATCTCGTTACAGAAAGTCGTGTCTCTCGAGCCTCGAGGGTCCTGGACAAGGGCCCCAAGCAGGATGTATGCCACCAACACGGGCGGCTCAAGGAATTAGGACTGGGCACGCGTGTGGCGTTCGTTCTGGTTCTGTTTGATATGCCGTGTGGCATTTTTGCGGGAGAGTCAAGCAAAACGCGCGACGGCTGAGAAATGGATACTCACGAGTCGCACCTTGAAACGAAGTCTGGATCATTGAACATATTCCTGCATGCAACAGGCCCAGGATTGAGAAAGACAGGATATGCAGCGCATCTGCAGGACATCTCTCGTGTGCGTTGGAGGGGAAGAGAACTGAAGAATGAGAAAGAGGCAGAGGCAGAGAGAGGAACAGAACTGAGTTCGGTCGTCCGGCCGTCTCGGTTAACGATTGACGTCCACTAATGAACAACAGTTATAATTAATTAGTACAACACGTCCACGATTATTCAACTCTAAGTTGTCGCTAACAAGTAATAGTTAACCTTGTTGTCGCTAAGCTTCCAACCACACTTCTCTCCCGCTTCTCCCCCCTGTTGTCCGTCCCCTGACCCCAGCGCATTCATCATTACCACCCCCGTCGCTTTCTCCGCTTTGCCTCACCGTCCGTAGCAAGGTCCAAGGCGCTTATTATATATCTCTTACACTTTGACATTGTACGCAGAACGCTGGTCTCGCTTGACAGCACTCGTCCAAAAAGAGTCTCGTGCGCGCTGCTCGTCAATCTGCCAACCTAGCCTTCGACACCAGGGCTCTCGGTCGTTTTGGCTATGTTTCCCGCACTCCTAGGTAGCCTATTCGTATCATGTATGAGACCGAGAAGTTATGCCCGCTCTTATTTAACATATTTACACATAACTGAGACAAGCCGCCATCTGGAGCCACTTGGATCCATTCCGTGTCTAGCCATTTTACTGCGGGGAGGTCAAGTTAAATGCCTCAATGCAGCCAATTTCACCCACCTACACGATAGACAGGCCGCCAGTTGACATTAGCTTGTCTGTTGTGTCGGCCAGATACAACCTCAATAGGACAAACGAAGCTAGCTAATTAAGTGGCTTTATTGGCGACCAGGATTAACCGGTCACCGTCGACGCTGGCTTCTTTTCCCGATACACACCCCGTCTCCGTGATACCATGCAACAATATCATGTTACATGTAGCTATACTTGTACTTGTTTGTGGACCACGGCGCCTATGCTATCACGAAGCAGTCAGTAATCTCATGATATCTTCGCAGCAAACACCAACGCACCAACATACCAACGCGCTAACAATGTTCAGCGTTCTAGATCTATTGTTAATTATATGTCCCTGCTGCCGCACATCTTAGGCCGACCAACCGTACGGCACGCCGCATCGTTGCATACCGCCGCGTGTCAATTTCTACGATCCCATCCGTAATCCTGGCACCACGCGAGCTGCTATGGTCCCGTGTAGCTTGCTCCATGCTCTGCTTGACATGCACTCCAGGTTGGTGACTGTTGAAGGATCTGTCGTGATGTTGGGTCTAATCCTCCAAGCCAACCACCCACATAACAAGAAACACAGTTTCACATATTCCTCAGGCAGCTCATCGTTTCAAACATGTCTTCCCTCAGGAATCCTGCTACCTTTGAGGTTTGAACACGATTGTGGGGTTGATTGACGTCGCGAAACCGTTGCCGCTCTTATCATGTCTCAACCTGTCTGCACTCCCCGGCTGCCCCACGCCTCCACCTAATCATCACAGACTAACTCCAAACAGGCAACTGTTTATGACTTTGGAAAATGGCATTTCGCAAGGCACCGACTGACGTCCACCAGACCATTCGATTCTTTTCTTGTAATTTGAGCTTTCGAGGTTATCTGCCAGACGAGCGACATATCACCACAGCCTCGATCACGTATCCATACCTCTCGCCAAATGCCCATGATGAGGAGATGGTCAACACAAAGCCTCAATTGCGCCGCAGTGCGTACATTACGTGCTTGGTTGTGACTCCCGTACCAGACATTGCCAACTAGCATCTGATCACTCGACCGGACGTCACAATGCAGCAGTCAACACGGCTGCACTATTCCGTACATTCGCCAAACTACACCACCCATGATTTTCAAATTTAGCCCGATCGCGGTTGGGCAATAACGACATACCAACCCTCTATTATTACAAAGTCGTCAGTCCCTCACTCCGTGCCACTCGACGTTCACCATTTTTGCCACCAGCGTCGCTGAATGCGGCCCGCAAATATGCGGCACAAGACCTTTGTCCGCTATCCTGCATCCTTTGTTATAACGTCAAATGCATCCACCCAAACGCAGAGTAGTAATCGAACCAGTGTGTTGCGGCAGTCAGCCCTTGATTCTCGCACAGGATTCCTGATCTGATGCTGGTTCCAATTAATCAGAACCATGTAGCAACTCATTACAGACCCTGAACAGGTCGAATGCAATGGCTTCATCTCATTCGTTCAGAGCCAACTCCTCGCGTGGTAGGGATATGTGGTTCCCGGCTCTGGCATGGCGCAGGACACGTGCTTCTCAATGAGTTGCTATTATCTCTCCTATCAACTCAGTATATCACCCATATTGCAAGCGGCGTCTTCGTGGAGTAACGCCATTCGTTTCTGGACAAGCTGAGAGCGTTGTGTCCAATGGCCCCTCTGGATATGAAAGTGCTTCGAACCTTTTCGGTGTAGATGAGCTATACGCTAGTAGGTTTATGACCGAGCCAGATGATGGATACATGTCATTCTGAGCATGAGTACTGCTCTACTGGCAAGCCCTACGCGATACGCGTTTAAGAACTCGGATACATTGACTAGACATTCTTTCGCCGGGCGCGTTCATAAGATCGATCGTACAGGCAATGTTTGATGAGATCGCGCATAATAGTGGTAAGAGTGTCAGAGGAGGACCAGTCTGGTTGACGAAGTTGCCAGGGTCTACACTTGCTGTGTGTGTGACAGCGGGATGAACATTGCCACAGATAGATCGGCCGACCGGATACAGCTGCTAACCAGACTGTTGGAATGAACTTGGAGCTGAAAATATACATGAACGTTCCCTAATGCCACTTTCCCTGTCCTCACTTTCCAATACCTGTTCTGCTATTCCCAACCCTCCTCATCTTACATATCTTCATTCAAGCGGATGCCTTGTTCACGCGCGGGACTATTCCTCCTCCTTCTACCCGGTCCGACTCGGTCGAATCTTACTGACATCAATACCCTTGGTAGTACCCAGGGCGGCCTGATTCACCGTCTGTTGATAAACCGGCGGCATTTGATCTCCAAGCGCCGCTTGCTCGCCTCGCCCGTCAGTCTCCATTGCTATGCCATTCTCAATCTCCAGCTGCCGCGCCTTAGCTTTGGCTTTCTTCTTTCGATTGTACATGATTCCCGTGTATGCGACAATCAAGCTCACGATTGCAAAGACGCCGCAAACGACGCCCAGCGCGACACCTGTTTTGGCATCGCCAGTAAGACGCTTAAGGAGGTGCGTTGAGTCCGTCGAGGAGCTGCTGCTGGGGGCCAAGGTTTGGAAGTATGTGGGACGAGTGATTCGCACAGAGGTGGTGGTTGAGGTAAAGAAGAGAAGTGTGATGAGAGACCATAGGGCTGTCATCGATGCTGCGGATGCCATCTTGCAGATCGCGCGAGGAATCAGATGGTGCTGTTGGATGCGGCCCTGATTCAAGGAAGACTTTCCGAGCTCTTGTGATGTCTCTAATGTGCCAACTATCTGGTTGCTTCTCCACTCACGAGTTATCAACCGTCCCGATCAACACGGGTCCTGTCGCATAGTAGGCGAGCAGGAAGAAGAGAAATGTCGACGTCCTCACAAGTAAGATGTAAGACGACAACATGATTACGTGAGTAGGCAGACGACATGTTGCATCTTTCGTCATGCCGTTCGATTCCATCCATGGATGTAGTCTTGCTGCTTCGAGAAGGCCATTGGCGCCATCGCTGAGATCCTGATCCTTTAGCGGCAAAGCGATGGGCGAGGAGCCGAGTGACCTTCCTTTGATGGAAAGGCTTGGGGTACACGTGCCGTCTGACCCACCCTCCAATTGTTGTGCGCGGGAGTCGGTCAAGGCTTGTAGTGGCAGAGTGCCAATGTTCAACAAGCTTTGATGGGGCAGGGGATGAAGTCTGGAGATAATGTCGCGAACTGAGAACACATGTACTGCATTGGTGAATGTTCTTTGCAGATTAATTATCTTCCCTGCCGGATGATATGCCTTTGCATCGTGGGTCTCAGCATGGCCGAGACGTCCGTCATGAATTTTGTCCAAATGCGACTGCTTAGCCGGCTCCGATTGACCTCTGTCTATCAAGTGTTGATGATAGTGGTGAACGTCAACGGCATTATCAGACTGGATGGGTTGGCTCCTCAGGCCCCAAGCTGTGTCCGGTAAGCTCACTATCCTGAATATCTTATACTGCAGCTGAGGGGGGGTTGCAATATAGGAAGACAATCTAAGCTACCCATCTCATCCCTACAAGTAAATCACATATACCTACCTATACCTAACTAACTTACAAGATAGTAGGGACCTAGCAGTGTTAATTAGGAGAGTGTTAGCACACGATAGACACCTGAGGCAGCAACCGAGCGAGCCTGGGAGCTTCAAGCGGGGCTGTTGCAGCGCTCAAGGTTCGAGCTAAGCCGAACCGAGGCCCATGATGAACGTGATTACAGGTTATATCATACCTAGGTATACCTTTCAAAGTATACCTTTCAAAAGGTTGCTCACAGCTTCAACGTTGTCGTCACCTCTCTCAACACTGGACCTCCCCTTTGTTTAACATCTACCGTGCAAGTCTTCGACGAAACCACCTTGCATCTGTATCGCATCATCTCACACTGCGCTCAAGCAACTACATCCACGGACCAGATCGAAGAACCTGTTCGCAATGACGTCTATTCCAGCATTTGAGCATACGCCCATCGACAAGATATCTAACATTTGTGGAGACGTTCGCAATGCCTTTCTTTCCCATAAGACCAGACCAATCGAGTTCAGGCTTCAGCAACTGAGGAAGCTCTACTGGGGGTAAGTGATATTTCATGCCCTGTCTGGGTCTTAGCCTATCACCGATACAGGAAGCAGACAGCTAACAAATCAATTGACAGACTGAAAGACCACCGCGAAGCCATTGTCGAAGCCTGCAAGAAAGACATCGGCAAGTCAAGCTTCGAAACCTACCTGACTGAGAGCTCTTGGTGTGAGAATGACATTATCTTCATGTGTAACAACCTGGAGGCCTGGGCAAAGGACGAGAAGGCACCAGATGGAAAGCTCATGGACACGGCATTCAGCCCAAGAATTAGGAAAGAACCATTGGGCACTGTATTGGTCATTGGGTGAGCTCCACAATACCTCACTACATCCATGGAGGTCGCTTCGTGTCTGACTTGATATTTCCAGTGCCTACAATTTTCCCATCCAACTTTCCCTTGGACCGGTCATTGTTGCCATTGCAGCTGGCTGTACAGTCGTTCTGAAGCCTAGTGAGAATGCGCCTCACGCCGGAGCTGTCATGCAAAAGATTCTGGCCGAATATCTTGACCCCACATGCTATACCACCATTCAGGGCGCCGTCCCCGAAACCACCGCAGTCTTGGATCAGAAGTGGGACAAGATCTTCTACACGGGCAGCGAAGCAGTCGGAAAGATCATCGCAAAGAAGGCTGCCGAGACTCTCACACCCATAACACTTGAGCTCGGCGGTCGAAACCCAGCCATTGTCACCAAGAATGCTGACCCACGTCTTGCTGCCCGTCGCCTCATGTGGGCGAAGTGTCTGAACGCGGGTCAAGTTTGTGTCTCGCAGAATTATACCCTCATCGATAAGTCCATTCTCCCGGCTTTCATTGAGCAAGTCAAAAAAGCGCTCGGCGAATTCTTCCCCGACGGCCCTCAGAAGTCCGCCGATTACGGTCGCATCGTCAACAAACGTCAATTTGATCGCCTCAAGAAGCTACTCGAGTCCACCAAGGGCACCATCCTCCATGGCGGTCACATGGATGAAGCAGACTTGTACATTGAGCCAACCGTAGTGCAGGTCAATGACGAGCATGACCCTCTCCTAGCTGATGAGTCCTTTGGTCCGCTCATCCCCGTCCTGGCTGTGAACGACATTGACGAAGCTATCCGCATCGCTAACTCCGTGCATGACACTCCGCTAGGGATTTACCCCTTTGGTACTACTGCCGAGACTGATAAAATCCTGAACCAGACTCGCTCCGGTGGCGCATCAGTTAATGATGGGTTCTACCACGCATCCATTCCCACGCTGCAGTTTGGCGGTGTAGGTACATCCGGTCAGGGCGCATACCGTGGGCGTGCGTCGTTCGAATGCTTCACTCACCGCAGAAGTGTGACAACCACGCCGGGCTGGATTGAGGGTCTACTAGACGTCAGGTACCCGCCATACAACATGAGCAAGCAGAAGCAATTCGCCAGATTGAACGAGGCGACCCCGAACTTCGATCGCCAAGGACGCGCGAAGGCAAGCTGGGGTGGCTGGCTCATTGGACTAGGTGCCAACAGCAAGGGTAGTGGATTGGTCAGGTGGGCGGTACTGATTGCTCGTGAGTGAACTTCGCTAACTATACTAGGTGACCGTTACTAATAATATCATGTGTAGTCGCCTATGCTACGAAACATTATATGCAGAGGACATCGAAGTTATAGCCTTAATAAGGAGTGAATTGGTGGAATTGGGATTATCATGACAGAAACGAAATGTCTGGGCGGTCTGATTAATCTATCGTGTAAAACTATGCATCCTCTCAAGACGTCCTACGTTCATCATAATGGAAGTAAAGAGGCCTCAATCCTATCAAAGACATGAACGTGCAATCATGGTCATTGGACATTGAGTTGTGATTGGTCCCCGCACGGTCTCGACAGTTGTTGCATAACGCTAGCCTCATCCGGGCAGAACCTGGCCGTCCTCGTCCTCGTATGAGGTTTTGCCTCGCCATCATCATCACCACCTCACACACGTCTACTATACCACGACCAACCCAACTTCCGAGTCTTCTAACCATTACCCGATAATCTCAACGTGTACGAAGCTCCAACACCTCCACACTTATTCTGCGAACATGTGTCTTGCCTAAATCTTTCTTTTAACAACTTCTACAATGGTCAAATTCTACGAAACCTCCTACAGCTACGACTACTCTTTCTCTGCCGTCGCCCTGGCGTACTTTCTTCGCTACCCTAATCCTTATTCTACACATGTCGTCTCCACTGATGTAATCGATCGATCTTACGACCCGGCCTCGCAACAACTCACTACCACGCGCCTCCACCTCAAGAAATCCCGCGTGCCCGCCGCTGTTCTCGCCCTTCTGCCTCGTCGAGCCGTTGGAGCAAGCGAAAAAGGTGACAGTCAATCCTTCATCCTCGAGACTTCCACTGTGGACATCAAGAATGGGTGGATGAAGACTGAGAGTCGGAATTTGGAGTGGACGGGGGTGCTCAGCGTGATTGAGAAACAGATGTACCGGCGACCGATTGAAGTAACGAATATCACGTTCAGCAACTGCGAGAATGCGGCGGCGGCACACGGGATCATTGGGCCGAACAGTCGTGAGGCAGACCTCAAGACCTACGAGAAGACGGATGTGACGACGACTGTAGTATTACAGAGCCGGGTGAACCTTTTGAAGTGGCGGTCAAACAGCAGCGGGACGATGAACGGAGATGAAAAGCAAGGGTTTTTCAGTCGATGGAGTATGGGACCTGTGCAGCGCAGTATTGAAAGCATCGGCTTTAAGAGAGCGCAGAGGAGCCAGCCAAACGCGAAAGAGGGGATGAAGGTTGTGCTGGAGCGATTGAGACAGGGAGGGTTAGTGGCTGTGTTGGATGGGATGAGGAGGGATCGCGAGGAGGCGAATCAGGGTGTCTTCAAAAGACGGTATGGTGAGGGAGATGATACGAAGGCAACGGAGGTTGATGAGTAGCTATGCTCTTGGAACGGTTTCACTGTTCATTTTTTGTACAAAGTTCTTTTATTATTTAGCGTGGCGTCTAGGTTGTACTGTTTGGAAAAGCATCAAACAAACGCCAAATGCCGCTGGGTGGGCGGACCGAGAGCTTGTATTTGTTGGCACGGTATTGGTCGATGGACTGTATAACATGGATATCGGGCACCCAACGCTCTCGATAACTTCAAACGGAACCACTTCTCTCTCCATCTCGGCCAAGAGTATTCAAATGTATACATGTCACATGCATCGAAACATGTTCAATTTCATATCCATTCAAAACATTCGGATGTTCCGCCGGTCTGAAGCACGTTCGATCTCGTTTCACTTTGTAATCCAAACCATGTTTGCATGGATGCTGTCTCGAAACGTGCCCAATATCTGTTCCACAGACAGACCTGTGCGAATCTAAAAATCTCAAAGATGGTGCACAAGCAGATCGCCCTGTCGTAATTGCCAATTTTATTCATGTATATATATGACAGTCGTGTCAGTTTTACAGTATGATCCTTGGCTATCGATATGAGCATGCAGACACGATGCCTTCTATTTGACATTCACACTCCTCGGGAGCGGTACTCCTTTCATACTCATGTCGAATTTAAGGTGCCCATGCGACTCTCATTTCCAGAAATGTAACTTAGCTCCCCTAATGATACAAATCAATGTCGAGTCACATAATGAGCGCATCTACGCCGTAATTTCGTGACTCCTCGCTAGTCGTTTGGTTATATGCAGTAGTATGCGTACTCTATAGTATGTTTTAGGGACAATATAATCAATGCCAATCCTTGACGATCTCATGTCAATAGCAGCACATACACCACCAAATAATATGGAGGTCTGACCTGACCAGCTGAAAGAAGAACTGGGATTCACACTGTGTAGCTTCTGCTGATCGCCTTGTCCTTCCCGAAGGTTCTGGACTCTACTAAAGATATCGCCTGCTTTGCTTCGAGGGCTATTGCAATTGTCGGGCAGCGGCCCCATCGCCTGAGCATAATGTTTACAGGCATGCTCCGATGATGCTATTCAGTGCATACGCCCAGCTTAATAAGTACACGAGTCGCCGTCAGAGTTCGCTTTGTTATGTTTCTTGTATCACATATTAGCCACGGGAAGAGAAGAGAACTCGTTCTTCTCCCTAAGACATCTAGAGTTTGAAGTAAGCGGGCACATATTCTAATACCACGCTGCCGAATCCTCAGAGATCCCATTACAGTCTTGACTCACGCGACAAAGATTATAGGGGCTTCTACGCCCATAGGGCCAGTGATCAAACGTATCCTATTTGGCTTTATGGTGTTGAGGTTGTTTGGTACGTCAAACGTGTGGGCGGTTTCCGACTTTGCCGGGGTTTCATAGATATTGCTAGCCATGAGATCTCGCTGTGAACTTGTTCTTCTGCAGGGTGCTTACCGCATCTCTCTTTGATTGTTCCACGTCTTATAATTTCGCTGCCCCTTCAACATCCCATGTCGCTTTTGCTCTCGCGCATACCAACCCGTCCAGTGTCTCCAGCGTTGCCTGCACCACCACATCCTCCTCAGGACTTGGTTTCCCGAACGTGAACCATCCCTTCTTCTTTTCTTCTAGAGCATCTCGTAATTTCCTATCACCTTGTGGTTCCATTCCTGTGTGCAGATTCTTTGCAGTCGGTATCATGGCTCCAGCGTCAACGTCTACCTTGACGACGTAATATCTATTTGCCATCGTCGGCTTCAGATAACTCAATTCTACCCCTTTACACATCTTCGGCTCGTCCAGTCCCCGATCCGGCCCTGCTACTGCCCGAGTACACGCTTCGTCGAGCAACGTTGCGATAGCCCCTCCATGCGTTATATTGGGCCACCCAGATAGATTTCCACCGAGCCAGACGACCGCAACAAGTGAATGTGTGTAAGAATTATAGAAGACGCGCTGTGGCCCGAAGAGACCGGAGGCATGCAGTGTAGACACTGTCAGTGTGCGCGTCCCTGTGATCGTGCGAGGAGTAAGTGGGTTCGCTGGCAACGTGCCTTCGGGGGATTCGGTCTCAGCAATGTTGTCGATGAAGAGTTCACGCCATGCGCCAACCTCGGCGTCTGCGTTGATAGTCGTAGACTTTGTTTTGATGCGCATAGAGGCGACCAGTGCGAGCTCGTCGATATCGTGGGCGATCTTATCGAGAATGATTTGATCTTCAGGGCTGCCGGGATCGGGGTACCATGGCGGACGAATGAAGGTGCGGACGGACTCGCCAACGACGTAGCCAATCGAGAGTAGGATGAAGGCGGTGGCCCAAGGGACGAGCGAGGGTTGCTTATGAGTTCGAGGGGGGTTAGATGCTCGTTCAGCAGAGCCAGTACTGAAGCGGGCAGTTCGTAGGCACGTGGAAATGTAAGATGAGCCGATGGGACTGCGGTACCATCGGAGGGCGAGTGGTTGTGCACACCGCAATCGGGTCATTGCTAACACAATGTCTACGTGGAATTGTGGATAGAACACACCTAAGTAGGTAGATTATTTACAGGGCAAGCCCCGCCCGCCCCAAGTCAGCCGAGGAAATACCGGCAATCTGCATATACTGTCACCTAGCGCGGGCCGCGTCTATCAGCTAAATGAGACTTCTATGCACGTGGGATGTTAGACGCTTTGGCAGGGGTATCATTGGACTGAATAATCAATGACGTGGCCTGGCCGGGCCGTACACCTTTTACGATGAATACATCATCGAGCGCTTTCATTTAGCAAACGCCCTTCGAAGATATAATGTGAGTTTGTGGTTTACAATGCGCCTGGTCTCATATCTTCTGATCTTTCTCCTCCTACTCGAAAATATTTCCTAATATGCTCCATGCAGATACTCGTAGAACAATGGAACGCCCGAACGATGCCACTCATGTTGACTTGGGCGACCCTTTTATGATAACTGCTCCGTGGACGAACGACCCGAGTGAGCTTGATCTAGAAACCTACTTTCACCCTCTCCGGCCAAACGTGGGAGATCAATTTGGAATCCCAAACATACGACCCGTGATTAGAAATTGTCAGACAGAGGAGTTCTTGCTGATGGATGTTTCCAATCGATTCTACACCTGGTGTGTTCTTTCGGGTCGATTATTTCGAATTAGGCTGAAGGGACTGACGCAAATGGATGCTGCCATGTTAATGATGAATGGTTTTGAACCTAGGCTATTACGAGAGATGCATACTCCTTAGCGTTTGTGCATATTGATGTGCTCTAGAATTCGTGATATATATCGCGAATAGAATGTGTACAGCGGACAGAGATGCATTCGTCCTTGGTTCATATTGTATCATACCAGCCGACTAGCTCCAGGTTTTGAACCAGCCCCTATGATTCGAAGCAGCCACAGCTCAGAAAAGATACCTGATGAGGACGACATTCATGCAAGTTCAAACGCTGGAATCCATGTTCCCAATCCATGATGCAAAGACCACATTCCTTAACGCGACGTAGGCTTTGGCTTTGATGCCGCACCCTTCGCACCCTGCTTGCTTGCAATCCGCGAAGTCTGTCCACGAGAAGCAGCAGAAGCAGACTTTGCCTTTTCGGCCTTCTTCTTGGCCTCAGACTCTGCCTTCTTGTCCTTCGCTTGTTTGATTGAAGCCTGGCGGGCAGCAGCGCGCGCTTCCGGGCGCATGCTACGTTTCTCCTTGATTACGTCGAGCGAGGCACCGACGATGGCACGCTGGTGTTTTACTGTACGGCGGGTACGCTTCTTTGCGACTTCCTAGAGCGCGTCTTGAATTAGCTAGGTGTTTCTCGCGCAAAGATTTACGAGGTAATAACGTCATGTGAAAGAATCTTGCGTGTTGTAAGAAACCAGTGTGCGAATCCATACCTCTGAGATGCCCTTCTTGTGAGCTCTTCGGAAGAGAACCGTCCATGCGATGCGGCGAGGGTTCTTGCGCTGAAGGAACAAACTTTCCGACTTGCCATTTTGAAAGCGGAATATCTTGCTGTCGCCACGGACGTAAAGTTTTCCCTGTAAATATATTGCAGTTAGTGATTAATTCGAACGCTCTCTTGCCCACCATCTCGTATCTTTCCATTCCTGTAGTGGCTCTGTCTCGGTCGAGTTCGATTCATGCTTGGGGTTCAAGGGATACTTGACACGCACCTTTCCAGGGTAGATCTTCGCACCGCTGAAGGTATCGTCGTAAGTACGCATTTTGGCGGTTTTGTCGATGCGTACCGGCTGCTGTGGTTAGTGTCGTTACCGTAAAGTCGAATTCGATCAACGGGGTTCTGAGTGTGGGCGTCGCTTACTCGTCCCATCCGAGGACTAGCCGGCTACATCACTAGCGTGCTCCGCCAAGACTTCACTTTTGCAGGGGCAGGTGGCCACCTCAGCTTCTACGAGGCCCGTATAGTATGAATGTGCAAGGTTTAAAATATTTACTAATCTACCTGAAGGCCATCTGAGGGACATAAATACATCTCTGTCAGTCCTCTCTCGCACCTAATGGCCCCAAAGCCTGATAGGAAAATCATGAGAGCATAGTTAACGCATGAAAAATATTAGTATGTAGAATTACGAATCAATTGCACGTATAGCAATAGACATCCTTGTGAAGAATCATGCAAGCTTTCGCTAATATCAGAATGCAGTATTGAGCCATGGTTCACAGTAAGCAACTAAGCAGAAGGTCCAATCTAGACGACTGATACATCTGTTCAAGGGAATATGTTAGCGTAAGTACAGAGCAATAGATGGCAGCAGTTGCAGCAGATAAAAGTTGCCTCAGTGATCTTGGTGTAAATGATCATGCCCCGTAGGGTCAATTACTATCTAGTAGGTTCTAATCATTGGAAAATGGGATGGATGGAGAGGGTTGGGTAGGTATCATTAGCTTACCAAAGTCTATATATCAATGGCAACATTCCACAAGTCATGCAAGACCATGTTTCATTAGAATTTGATGGCCTAAGAAAGATTTAGCTGGATTCCGTTGAACATTAAGTATTTCATACAAGGAACGGCGATGTGGTTAAATCAGAGTATGAGGAATATCATCGCGTCGTAGCCGTTGAGAAACCCCGGCGAGGGTTTCCGGTCAACGAACTCATTCGCAAATTATATCATCAGGAGAGCGCTGCGAGGGGTATAGGAGTTCGGGGGGATCTCAACTTACCGACGTAGGTAGAGCCCCGCAGTAGCTAAGGCTATTGACTTTGCTATTCTTCGTCATATGCTGTACCATTTGTGAGCGAAGAGGCTGTCAAGCAAGGAGAGAAAGAGTCTTTGTATGGAAAGAAAACTTAGCGCGCGTGCAAGGTGGTGTCGCTAGGCGGGCGGTGTTCGGCACGAAGTTTTTCCGTCACCCACACGATTTTGCTACACACTTCCAACTCTCCATGAGTTGAAGATCGCTAAGTCAATCCAACAGAGCACCTTCCACCCACGCC
The DNA here is from genome assembly GCF_010093815.1 of Pseudovirgaria hyperparasitica. Lineage (NCBI taxonomy): Eukaryota > Fungi > Ascomycota > Dothideomycetes > Acrospermales > Acrospermaceae > Pseudovirgaria > Pseudovirgaria hyperparasitica. Next base: position 62,000 of record NW_022985568.1, read on the forward strand.
CATCGAACCGAAAGTACGTCCACTCTATCATCAGACATAGTCGTAGGGAATCTACTGCTGACACAGGGATATTTGTAGGTCGCAATGGGTGACGCCGATATTACAGCATCTTCGTGGAGACAGGTCGAAGTCGGCCGAGTCGTTCTCTTTTCGTATGGACCATACGCAGGTCGCCTTGCAACCATAGTGGAAATTATCGACCACAAGCGTGTACGTTATCATGGAAATCTGGAGTTTCCGACCATTGGCAACGAACAAGCAAGCATAACAGTTTCGACTGACCGAAATCAGGTTCTCGTTGATGGTCCAGCATCCTCCGAAGACAAAGTCGTTCCCCGTCACGCCGCTCCGCTTTCACAGCTCTCTCTGACCGCTCACGTCATTCCTGGTTTACCTCGCGCAACCGGTTCCAGCAAAGTAAAATCCCTTTGGGAGAAGGAAGAAGTGGAATCGAAATTCGCCAACAGTCCCTTCGCACAGAAACGCGCGCAGCTCGCCAAGCGGAGAACACTCAATGACTTCGAGAGATTCAAGGTGATGCGTCTGAGGAAGCAGGTACGAAAATGCTCTAATGAGTCCAGGCAGTCAAAGGGCAGGAAGGACGATGCAAAAGATGAATCGCTAACGTATAACCAGGCTCGTTTCGAAGTCTCCAAGTCGTTGGCCAAGGTCCGCGCATCGGCCAAGGCGTGATGTGGACATGTTGGTGTAGTGCGTTTATGGGCTGATTAAGTGGAATCATGCATCCTGAAGGAGAACAGGTCTGGGTTTCAAAGACGTTCTTTCGGCGTCTTCCAATCAAAATTAACGAAATCAAATACTGAGTTGACTGAAGTGCTCGTGCCGGTCGATACTTTCTACATAGTAAGGACGGCCAGTACAATGTCCCTATCAGCTTGTAGAAATACCAATGATTGCGGGGCTATAATGCGCGAACCAGATTTAGTGATAAACTCGAATTGTTCATTGAAGTCACCCAGTTTGGCAGCTTTGTTGCTCCAAATCATGTACGATTTGCATAATACGTATTCACGCTCGCTAAGGAGCTAAGATTGCCCACACAACCGAAAAGGCCCGTGCTCACAGCTCCAGTACATTGCATTGCACTCCACCATCACAGCTTCGAGATCTTCAACAACATAACAACATGTCGAACCCACGTATTGAGGAATTGACAGACGAACCCGACAAGAAGATTGCTGAGGTCGAGGATGCCGAGGACAGCTCTGACTCCGAGGTTGAGGCGTCCGGCGCCGGTGACGGCGAAGTTGGCATCCCGGCTGGTGCCTCAGTCGCTGTACACTCCCGCAATGAGAAGAAGGCTAGAAAGGCGATTGCCAAACTTGGGCTCAAGCACATCGAAGGGATTACCAGAGTGACTCTGAGACGCCCAAAGAATGTAAGTGATGACAGCGGTTACTCTGCAACATCGTAGCTTCAAGAATTCATAACAATGGTCAACCTAATGCGGCGATCAGATCCTTTTTGTTATCAATCAACCTGATGTCTATAAGTCCCCTTCAAGCAACACTTGGATGTAAGCAACATCCGGTTTTCCCAAACTACGAACCATCATTCTGACTTACGAGCCAGTATCTTCGGAGAAGCTAAGATTGAGGACTTAAACTCGCAAGCCCAGGCCAATGCTGCGCAGCAACTTGCTGCTTCCGAAGGTGCCGGTGGAGATCACGCTGGACACGATCACGGCGACAAGGGCAAGAGCATCGACCTTGGTGGCGAGGAGAAGAAAGAGGAGGAGGAAGAAGATGATGGTGAGGAGGTTGATGACTCCGGACTCGAGGCAAAGGACATTGAATTGGTCATGCAGCAAGCCAGCGTCTCGAGGAAGAAGGCTGTGAAGGCACTGAAAGAGAACGACAATGACATTGTCAATTCCATCATGGCACTGAGTATATGAGGACTACACGATCCATGGCCTCTGTCTCGAAAACAAGCGCATACTATGTATGATAGCCAAAGCGCAAATGACATTTACAACTTTCAAAAGGCTAGGACCTACAATTAAAAGTATTAAGTAGTGAGACCGGACGGATGTATTTGCTTATAATACTGTGAGCCATTTTACAATCAAATGACTACCGTGTACCTTCAATCACTAAACGGGAGATTGTGTCCTTCGAGAATACTTCTTTGTAGGATCACTTCGTAGGAACCATAGGGGCGACATCACGTCCTTAGGGCCACACACAATTCGCGACACGTGCTTCGGTTGAGGGCGAAGTTGCGTATGCGGCTAGATTTATCACGTGATCACTAATACTCAATCGCGAACCCAAATCTCTTGCAGCTCCAGAGCGACGGACATCATCACGACATAGACCTCCCCCATTCCACACAACGTGCCAGTCATCAAAATGGCGGTAGGAGTAAGTAGACTCCTCTTGCTTACATCAATTTCGATACCATTGAGACGTAATTCGTTCTAATGCCAAATAGCGCAGCGCAGCTCTCAAGATCGACTGGACCAAAATCGGTACACAGCTCGGCCTCAAGGGCGCAACCGCGTCGTCCCTCTCCGCCTTCAAGAAGCGCAATGACGATGCCAGACGCAAGGTGCAGGTGCTCAGCGAGCAGCCCCAGAATGTCGATTTCGCCTACTATCGCTCCGTACTGAAGAACCAAACCATTATTGACGAAATCGAGAAGCAATTCAATGGCTTCAAGCCTGCATCCTATGATGTTAACAGACAAATCAAGGCTATTGAGTCCTTTGAGGCACAAGCTGTTAGAAGTGCAGAGGAAACAAAGGGTCTGGTCGACAAGGAGTTGAAGGACCTTGAGAAGACTCTAAAGAACATTGAGGATGCTCGACCTTTCGAAGACCTCACTGTGGTATGTTTGCTTGTGTTTACGCCTCTATGTCTCAAAGATTGGAGTACTAAATTGAGTCTCAGGATGAGGTTGCTGCTGCGCGTTCCGATATCGACGAACGCACCGAACAGCTCGTCTCCAAAGGCAAATGGACAGTGCCTGGCTACAAGGTAATCCCTGACCCCTTGCATGATGTGAACTCAATTGGCCATCAACTGATACACCTGCAGGAGAAATTTGGCGACCTCTCTGTCTTGTGAAACCATCTTCGATACCTTCTGCAGATACATTATCTGTCTGCATGTGCATAGCCCCCTAACTCGACTGTCACAATAGACTCTATAACTTCAATATCGAATTTATGCATGTGACACTGTTATCGATATACTCTGAACTGGTTAGATCGATGGATGTATATCAACATGTGACCGTAAGCATTCCCGGCTTCCGTCAAGTATATGGAATGGGACATTCGACTCCAGTTCGTCTACATTAGCTTGAACTCAACAGCGGCCCAGCTCAATACTGCCCATTCCACAAAGCTTTACTGCGTGGGTCGGCTCTCTGATACACCTCGAAGTATGGAAGTCTCATGAATAGTTCGCATTTCCAGCTTCTGATGCAAGTATTGTATCCTGTGACAAACCTTAATTGAACAAGATCACAATAGGTGTGGCATGATATCAGATTGCTGTGTTATTACATGCTCCCTTACCATCAGTAACACATACGCACTATCGTGTCTACGCCTTGGAGCTAACATTATAGTACATCTCAATTTCCTTAATCCGGAACAGATTATCCTCAGCGGGCGGATCTGCGGTCCAGCCCGGATCTCCATTCGCCCAATTATTCCACAGCCAGCTCCCAGAAACACCTGGGACGTCGGTTGTGTATTCCTTCTGAAGCGCACCATCCAAGTAGAACCTGCTCACACCCGGGAGCCAATCAATCCGATACTCATGCTCCGCCGAGCTGATATCAGACGGACTTGGTGCGCTGCTCCAGGTACGATCTGCAAATACACCGTTGAGGTCCTGGTTGGTGTAGAACAGGGGCCGGGACCCGTCACCGGGGTTAGAGAGTGATTTAGGGTCTGAGATCCATTCGATATCGATTTCGGCCCTATCAGATTTGTAAAAGAAGAAGCCTATATGAGTTAGGCAGAGCGCTTGGTCAGGGATGAGATGTATGGAACGGGGGAAATATACCATTACAAGCACCCGGTACATCGCCATAGATTGCCGTCGTGCGCACGCTGCCATAAAGAATGTTTGATTCCACGGTCCCGAGCTCGGCACCTGTAAGTGGACTTTGGGACTGACCACCGGGGATTATTAGGTCCAAATAGCCAGCGCGGACGACGGCGTTACTCGCCAGGAAGCGGTGACTGAACGGAGCAGAAGCGTCTTCAACAGTGTATTCGCTGGCATAAAGGCCCTCTGGAAGCGACGAGCCGGTGAACGTGTATGTTGCGCTGTGTGTGAATATTCCTGCATCACCGACCTCGTAGTTGTTCCCGTTCTTGGTGACACCAGGGACGCGCTTCGTAGACAAAGCAAGTGTGGAGGCCACAAATGCCAGCAGAGTAAGAGCCTTGTTTACCATGACGGGCGAAGGTTGTTGAGCCTAGGGTATGAGTACTGAGCGTGTTCAGTCAAAACAAAGAGCATATATACTGCAGAATATAAAACCCCGGGATCAGGAACTGTGCGTATAGAACGATTATTCCGCGTATCAGGTTCACTAAAGGCCCGAAGGAATGGGCATGCAAGTTCAACCTGCCTAGATCAGATTTCATTAGCCCAAAGCCCCCAGAATAGCATCAGGCGTCGGTTTAACATTGGATATAGAAATGCTTTAGACTCGATTGGGGCCTTCCAAGTTCGCCTGAATTCATATGCTGTTATAACCTCCTAGTTCATCACCCTACGATGGTACTCAGTTCAGACAGCCAATCGAAAGAACGACTCAGTGGCTCAATAATGCTGTGGCATTGGTAATTACGTATACACCTATGATCTGCTACGAAACGCTGATCGAGCCCTACAATGCCTATGAACTTGTGAAATCAAAGTCGATGTGGAGGGTTTCAAATGTCCAAGCGGCTTGAATAGAGAATTCTTTTGGGATGAGTATGTTGCCTGTTAATTGGACATGCATAGCGGAGCTGGACATTGGCAGCGCCATGATATTGCATTTAGCCCCCGTTCAGTTCGCAGCAGCCACAGCCACCTATGCAATATCGTAACAAGCCAGCTTTAGCCTCTCGTCCGGAAAGGTGATTGGACGGTATAACCCTGGTCCAAGTCAGAGGCTTTTCAGCTGAGGCTGGTATATGACTAGTAGGCGAACACTACGCGGCTTAATTACTTGAAAAGTACAATTACTATTTGGAAGGGTGATTCCCGGGTGGTGAGAATGAGTAGGACTACACACTACATAATTAGTGTAGGCTGAAACTATGGCTTATCGAGATACAGCTAGATGAGAGATAACTTGAGGGTTTCATTTCAATAAGGTCAGCAGAGTCTTCGAGCACTCTCGAAGCAATGCATCTCTGTATAGGAAGTGGTTAAAAGCATTGCATCAAGTGGGTAGTCCTTGCCACTGGCAAAGTATCTTTTGGATGTACGCCGCCGCTGTTGTGTGCTACAAAATAATGGATTTGCAGATCTTGCCCAAAGACATCGTTGTACACCTTCAGGGCTAGGTCTTGTTCTGTGCACATCTATCATTCTACCGAGGACTCATCGAGAGTGTGCACAGATAAATGACCTGTCACTGCACATCATGAAAGGTTGTAGACGTAGATGGCCGACAGCGAAATCCGAATATGCCAATTGTGAGAACCATAGCAAGGATGTGCAAAATTAGTGGACAGCCGCTCCCTTTAAGACAAATCCATCACTATATAGACTGCTACTATACGTTATGATCTAAGAGAGGTATACCACATATACACGCTCTGGTTTAGTGGAGGGTAGCTAATGACTATCGAAAATAATTAGACTTTATAGTTACTCTAGTATTAAGACGTGGCGCATGCGCGGGCGTAAGTGTCTGGACATGGATGACTGATAGACTTCTTAGACTTAGTCCGTATGTCCCGGTTATGGAGTATAGATATCCGGATGCTGCTGCGTTGATGCCTTTGAAATACCCACTAGCTCATGTCAAACTAGGCAGAGCAGAGTCTCCACGTTTCACTGTAGACAAGGCAGAGACTGGTGCATCGGCAGTAAGAGCACCGGATTTTTGGACGTGCTTTGGAATGACGTAGGACTGATATTTTCCCGATGTCTTGTACGAAATAGGGTTCTGTTTATGAACAGACCGTAATAGCAATGTGTCGGTCCGATTAGACTGTTTCCACAACGTACCTTAGCGTTCACAGTCGTATTATTGCACTACTTTTGGCTTGTCAGGGCGACAGACTCGCTGTAGGCATCGTCGAGTGCATTTCAAAGGTGATGTTATGGTAGTTGTCGGTTGGTCCGAAGGGGGTTCTATGCTGTTTATACCACTTGTCCGTTTCAGATAGGTTGTAACGGGGGCATCAGCTGAACGCATGCCAAGCCCAATGCAGTCCTGAAACATTCTCTTACAGGGTGGCGATTCTTTTGGCGCTGAGCCTCCGGCACTAATAGCCCCCATCGTGAAGAGATTGATGGAGATGTCATGTTCTGCTACTACAGCGCCATGCATTCATGATTCATGATTCGAGCATGCAATAAGCTGAGCGAATGGGGTCCGATTTACGAGGGACGAATTACCATGTCGTACGGCAAGTTACAAGCGATACATAGTGGGAACCCTCATACTGACCATGAGCACACCTCTCCGCGTCCCTGATTTCGACTCTTGTTAGACTCCATTCCTCCATCCTGGTCTGGTTCTGTTTCTCTTAACTTCGAGTCCCATTGCGACTGTGGTGCACTCTTCTCATTCACTCGTGTTGCTTAACGCATCCCAAATTCTACGATGTACACGCACGACAAATTCGGCAGCTTCTTGCTGTTTGTACTGTTCGTGTTGTATCTCAGCACAACTTTTGCGTAAGTGGAATTTCTCATGAGTGACGGTATGGCAAAACTGCTTGGCCTGGGCATGCAAGATTTGCCATCATTGCTCTTGGCTAGGTCGACCTCTGGCGGCTGTAGAGTACATGAAACTGAACGTTACAAGATGACCGTTGACCTCTAGTGAATGAAGTATGTTTGCTGATTCATTTATCCCAATAGGGCACCATCTACGAGAATCCCGACTCTAACAATACGGCAAGATTCCAACTTGACTGTCAGTGGAGATGGGTCATGCGGCGGCTCGTCAGGACAAACGTGTGAGGGCAGCACATTCGGTGATTGTTGCTCATCTAAAGGATTTTGCGGGAAGAACGAAAGCTATTGTACGACGGGATGCCAAGGTGATTTTGGCCAATGTCCAACCTCAGACACTAGTTCGGATGGGTCCTGCGGCGGTCCCACCAGCATCACATGCGTAGGCAGCGAATTTGGAAACTGCTGTTCAGCCCGCGGATAGTATGATTCCACACCAGGAAGGTTCCTATGTCGTCGCTGACCAATTACTCAGTTGCGGCAGTGGCTCGAGCTACTGTGGGAGCGGATGCCAGTCAGACTTTGGATCCTGTGGTGTGGGAAACATCATGTCTATCAGTTCAGATGGTACATGCGGTGGACCAGACAAAATCAGCTGTCAGGGCAGTGACTACGGAAATTGCTGTAGTCAGAGAGGCTAGTCAGTACACTTCAAGACTTGACAGCTGAACTCGCCGCTAATCCTACATCGTCAGTTGTGGTGCGAATGTCTCTTATTGTTCCTCGGGGTGTCAAGTATGTCTCCGTTTGTGACATCTTGTATCTGTTTTAACGTGTGCACAGAGCGAATTCGGAACATGTTTTCCAAGCGCATCTCATAGCAGCAGTGTCGACCTGAGCTCTTCGACGGCAATAATCACCGACACAGCCACCAACTCAGAGGCAATGAGTGATGGCGGGATATCAGGCGGAGTAATCGCCGGCGCTGTAGTCGGTGCCGTTGGTGGAGTTTGCCTGGCAGGACTTGGAATGTTCTTCGTATGGCGGATGCGGAAAGCTCGGAGCTCGGAGCGATTGACTTCCGGTGCTCATACCCGGGACCCCTCCTTGCATGGAGACCAGAAGCCTGTGCCTGAACTGCAAGTGAATGAGGCTGTTAGCCCGCATCAGGAAGCTCTTGTCAGCTCTACTCCATATTACGAAATGCCAATAGGGAAGAGGCACGAGAACTTCGTAAAGAGGCCGGCGGAATTGGATACCTCACAAGCCTTTGAAATGCCAGCTGAGGATCACTGTCTGAGGAAATGAGAAATGGCATGGTTGTCTGAGTTGATCAATTTCCTGCGAATCATATTAGCGAACGTGTTTATAGAAGTCTGGAAGTTTGCCCGCACTTGGGGAACCATACTCTTATCTAATCGACAAAACGTATGTAATGCATTGTTCCCAATTCGAAGTCATCTCCAATGACAAGGGGCGGTTATGCGCGAGGAAAAGATGGCTATGTATCATAGGTAATGGAAGCCTGAGATATATTAGGGCGGTGAGGTGAACTAACAACATCTGGAGGTGACCTCGGGACATATCCTGAAGAGTTCAGAGGTAACAATGTCTAGCAGGAGTACCACCAGTTATCTAGACAATAATTAGACATGATATCCATTTTACACTTCAGAGAAGAGGACAAAATATACGGTTCGTGTTGGATGTGCCGCGTAGTTCGGATACATGGGGCGCAGAAAATTGATCAGTCTATATAAATCCGAATACTATGACGTATCTGCTTATCTTGCCCTTAATTTATTTTCTCGACCGTGAGGTCTGTGATCTTTACAGTTGCGTCCTCGCGAACAGTATGTGCGTTTTCGTGACTTCGTGAGGTGTAGACGTGAATGATTGGTGTATTCATATCCTTCGATCAAGTGCTTCCACGCGTGCACGGAAGCCTTTCACAATCTCTCCAATACGGCGAATCTTGTCAAATTCAACCTGGAGCTCGTTGGTCTGCCGGATGATCTCGTGGAAACGGGCAATTTCTGCATCGGCATTGCCAATCAACGTGCCTGCGCGGTCATGCTGCATGTTGGTGAACTGTGCGGCTTGGGCGTTGAGCTATGTGTCAGGCATTAGCATGATAACAGATCATCCCCGAGCCGAGCTCACATAGTGCCATCGCGACGTTATGGCGTGCAGTAAACGATCGAAGTGCGCAGAGAGTTGAGCCAAGCTGGATGGATCCAGAAGCAGTCGTCCTTGACTTGATGCATTGCTAGCAGCGCGTGAGGAAGAAGCACCGGCTTGAGATAGTGCGATGGCTTGCTGTTGGCGCAGCGTTTGGATCTCTGCGCCTGTGAGACCCAATTGAGAATCTGGTATCGAATTGGCGGGAGAGGTCATGGTGTTTCAGCTGTTTGTAGGCCTCTCATGGTCATGGTCGAGGAACGCCAACGACTGGCATGACCGCACGCAGTGGAAGGTCGCATCCGCGAATGGGTAATTAGGCTCGGTGTTGGAGAAGCGGAAGAGCGGAAGAAGGTGTGATGCGGGTGGGAGAAGAATTAAGATGAGATAGCGCTCTGTTACACGAACCCGGAGGGGCTAAGGGAAATGAGACGAAGCGGCGGCGAGGGTATGGTGGTCACAGTCAAAGGCACAACAGCCTGGAGGCAGTCTTATTTTTGGATGATATAGTTAGACGAGGATGAGATTGGGATGGATCCAATGATGAACTCATCCATGGATGGATGCTTTGTCCGGGGGAGCTTCGAAATGTCGAACGGTTCTCCACTTCACTTAACAGTAGTACCTGCTTGACTGATGACCACATCCATCTGCATATACCTATACCAACCATAGCATCTACTGTATGCAACCCCATGATAATTCGATTTGCGTGCGTTTCTTCTGTATGCACGAAGTAGGCTGAGCACTCCCAATCGTCCTGCAGCCCTATCCGCAGCCATGTCACTGACATCCTTAGCTTTCGAAAACTCCCCTGTTCGACATTGACGTTAATCAGGCAGCAACTTCATTTGAACGCTTGCAGCTAATCCATTCCCCCCGGCGTCGAGACTCTTTGTTGTTTCGCTCACCAGCGCCGCGAATCTAAAGCCCTCAAACGTGTTGTGACCTTGCCTTGCCGCCTCCAGCGACTGTTCATGTCAATTATATCTGTGATTCACTCTGAAAACACACTTTGATTGAGACCGAATAATCTAGTTAATTGACATGTGCATAAATTACGCGCCCTTATTGTATCATCAAGGCTTCGCTGCATCATTCTGTCCACTAGTCCACGGAAGTGGCTGGCGGCGAAGCAGACCCCTGCCTGTTTCCTTTATTCGTTCCTCCACACACAATCAGCAGCAGCACACCCTCTCAAACGGTCATCGCGACATTCCAAGAAGGTGGGCGCATTCTCTGGCTAAATACCTAGGCTTTCGGGAAAAGGGACGGCTCATTCGGTCGTCTTACTTCTCGCATGAACGTCTCTACCTGTCGACTTGTTCCTTGGCCTCGGCCGTATACCCTCCTTGCTAACCTTTTGGACACAGTTTACAAGGCGGTCCCGTCTGCTCATCTTTAGTAGACACACCAAGCACATGTGATGTCGGCAAAGCTGTCTCAAACCTTTAGCCCGGCTTAAGAGCGATCTGACAATGGTAATTAAACCAATTACCTGTTCGAGGCTTATATACCATCACAAGATAGACATCACAGGACCACGGCACCATTCACGGCACCAAACCAAGAAGATTCGATCATTGGAGCTAGGCGGCACCTAGTATCACGCGAGCGTCGCTCATAAAGGGTAGAATCTTATCTGCTATTACAATGCTGCTCTCTATGCCATATGGAGACGAGATACCACGCAGTCGATCTTGAGGTCCGTTCTACCTTCTCTACTCGAGGTACAACAAGCAGTATCCAGATGGACGATCCTTCTGCAAAGGTGATTTTTCGACATCCACCTGGGATTGAGATCTTATGCTTCCAGTGGCGCGTCTCAAGCTGGTGGTATGAGCAACGACGACGACATTCTTCTTGTGCACGAAGGTTGTGGTCAGTCTTAGCAGTGAGCGCGATAGTCCAAATGGTAATGCTACAACTTCGAGCATGCTCTAGTGTTCGGTCAGGTCAACTCGATATCCCATGCCAGGCTACAACAGGTCTTTATGGTTGTCACTGACCGTGAAACAGTTCAGAGAAATTTTTCTAGAATTGGCATGCGTATACATGCTATGCAATGTGTTCAAGACTGCCATATTCTATGCAAACATCGCGTTTTCAGGCTTGCAAACTGCCATACTAAAAGCCTACATCGTCACAGCCACATCATCCGTCATAAACTTGTTGATATCGCCCAGAAAACATGCCGCAATAACACTGATGCCTCCAAAGGCAGTGCTGACGTAGTATACATGCTTGTATGCCGCTGCGTACGCCAACTGTCCGGCGAGAACAACTGCATTATAGATCGTCTCATTGCCCTTAATTCCAGGGATTTCGGCAACGACATGCAACAATGATGCACCAGTCAGCTCTACGACTTCTCCAATGATGGCCGGCGAGGTGATGTTGTGCATAGCAAGTGTTCTGCCAATGTTCTCCATTGCGTACGGGACGAACTTCTGCGCGAAGACATTGAAGTAGATGCAATATCCAATCGAACCGCCAATAACACGGATTGCAAGTGTCAGTGCAGTTACGGTCGCAATCAGGTCGTCAGGACAAACGATGGTCGTAATGATTGATGTCGGAACGACAATCCCGCCAATCCCCAGACTTCCGATCACTAGAACTATCCAAATGATGTTCAGATTGTCTCTTTCGGCTGCAGCCAGGCCACCGCAACCCGCAGTCATTAGAATTGAGGACACGATGAGTAATTCGCGGTTTCGACCCCTGAACCTGGACAGCAACAACAGAACGATAAGCGCACCAGTAAGAATACCGAAAGCGACGGGAAGACCTCGTATTCCAACACCCACAGGATCGTGGCCATATACGTTGAAGGCTTGTGCTGGCCAGAACATAACGAGCGAGAAGAAATTGGCACCAGATATGAAGGTGATCACAAGCGTAAGGAGCAGAATACGCGGCTCCCGGTGAAGACGCTTAGAATAGATTGGGTAGGAAGCAAACCAGCCCTCCCATACGACGAACGCGGCAAGCAGTCCAGCACCAATCAGTAGCGGCACCAGAACATGTACTGAGGTCCATTTGTATTGATACCCTCCCCATTGCATGCCGGCCAAGAACAATATCAAGCCTGCAATGCTGAGGAAGCCACCAATGTAGTCAATCTTGGCAAGGACTTGCCTCCTGGTCATGTCTTGCAAATTGATTCGAGGCGGTGGGAAGTAGAAGACAACTAGCAGTGCGAGGCCGATGAAGTTCCACACGCTGCATACAACACCAATATACCTCCAGGTGCTGTGGTACGCAATCAGTTGAGCCCAGAGGACGGAGGGACAGAATGGAACGATGCTGAGTACAAGCAAAGCTACGTATGTGCCACGTTTCCTGACTGGTGCGAGCTCTGACGTCGCAGCCAGAGCAGTAAGCTCAGTGATGCCAGCACCGATGCCGGCAAAGGTCATGCCGCAAATAAACCAATTCATCGTATGAGCAGTGGAAGAGACTACCATCCCGAGGAGTATGAAGCAGGTTCCAAGGATTGCAACGTATCTAAGCTTGTCAATCAATGGACAAATGAGCATTCTGCCTATACGACAAACCTTCGACCAAGCAAGTCGCTCAAACTTCCAACAAACGGACAAACGGCAGCAAGTGATAGCAGGTTAGCCAACACAAACCAAATCCATCTATCAGTACCTCCAATATCACCATAGATGTATGGGGTAACACCACCAAACAGATACACTGGGATCTGCGAACCTGTCCATATGATAGCCATGGCTACAAGAGACATGAGACGCTTTGTAGACACTGGACCACCTTGATGATTCTCGGGGTCTGAAGGGCTCGAATTAGCTTGACTGTACATATAGTTTCCATCAGCTACTCACCTGCGAATCCGCTATCGGGAGACTTCACATGCTGAGCATATTGGGCGGTAGGCTTTTCCATCGCGGTAGCCGACTCATGGTCCGAACTGGAGCTATTTGGTATGGCCATAATGATAATGTGGATGAAAAAGGCAGTGATGAGCTGGACGACGCTCAATATAAGAGCGACAACAGGCGAATGGATGTTCCACTCAAGTGTGTTTCGAGCTCCTCCTGTTTGCCAGCATTCGCAGCCAACATCAGGGCATCGTATGACAGTAGTAGGATGCGATGTATGTGACAGTAGGATTTGATATACCGTGGATCCTTCAGTCATATATGTACATACGATATCCCTGAAATGCCTCACTCATCTTCTAGATGTGCAAGCACCAGCTTGCGACGCACCAACTTGCCCATGAACCCATGATAGTGTTGCCCAAAGAAGCACCAAGTCCGCTTTGCTGATTAGCTTCCCCCCAGATCCTAGCTCTTCGTCACTGTAGAAAGTAAATGAAACTAATGCGCACCGAGACACTCTAGGATTCTTCCACAGTGCAAGTGTAAAATGCCGCTCACGCCACTGCACTTGGGCCTGCACGAAGCGCAACAAAGCAACAGCCCGATAACTACAGTAAGTTAGGTACAAGGGGAATCCCAGCTCTTATCATCCAAATCCTTTTATGAAACAGTTACGCTACGTAGTAACATCAAGTCACCTACAATATACCTACTCTATCCTCCTATAGCTCTACTGTGATAGTAAATTAAGCTTTTATACCCTAACACAGTTCATGGAAGATATAGATAGTATATTTTAACAGAGAAAAGAAAACGATTGCTTGAGAGCAAGTACTGATACATTATATCAAAATCCTTATATTGAGTTGCACACTACAAACAATCATTAGTGTTGAATCTCGTCCACTTTTTTACAGTACCATGAAATGTCTTAAAAAGGGTAATAGACTCAACTCTTAGTCTTGAAACATTGTTCTCTATGAAGGTTGGTTGTATTCTCAGCAAGGAGTATATTTGGTAGATAGTTTATAGAGCCTCTCAGGCCATAGATTACACAAGGATAGCTAAATATTTATGAGTGTTCTGACTGATTCTTGTATAACAGCTGCTGGGCGAAGTGCGGAGAACCTGGAGAGTCGCCACCACGCTGTCAGGGTGTTATTTTTGTTTCTAGTAATCCGCCCGAAGTAGGGACTGTTTATAGACGCGTGCAGCGACTAGGAGAACATGGTAGCGGGTTGACTTTGCGAAGTTGGGTAGACTGTTTATTAACTTTTGGAGATGCTCTCAGTGCTAATAGAACAGTAATGAGTAGATGTATTACTCGTCAACAAACAATCTACAGGCTGCCAGCCCGCCTGGAAAGGGTTTGCAGTGATCGATAGCATCAGGTTGATTTCACGTCTGGCCAAATACATAGCTGTTGATTGCATCAGACCGTAGGTATTGTAGTGTATTCCACTCAAGAAGCTACTCATGAGTAGCTAACGGAATTTCCATTCTCGTGAACAACGCATTGGTAACACATCGAGTTGACTTCGATGTGTGCATTTAAGAAAACTATAACGCGGCCGCCAGACAACAGAGTAGAGTACCCAAGAGAAACCAAACGCCGTTCAATGCAAATAACTCAAACAAAGGGAAACCAACATACGCAGCCAGCTCGGTCGTACTTTCGTCCCCAATCACTCTTCACTCATCGCAACATACAGGCATGGCTAAATCAGTGTTTCCTTCTCCTCCAAATATGCCACGTTCCATTACCGGTGAGGTAGTATGCCTCTACCTCTCGACGCCCCTCGTGCTAGGAACGGACTAGGCATCTCGTCTCTTTCTGGGTCCCATTCTGCAGCGAATCTTGTCCCCGTCCTACGTTTTCCATCATCGCCAGAATCGCTGCCATAGCTACCGTCGCTCAATGGTGCTCTTCCTTGTGAGAGCTCGACTAGCGTTCGGCCTTGAAGATTCTTTCGCATAGCTATTTGACGCATCTCGTCAACGTTACCTCTCTTGCTTTTTAGTGTTGAGGCTGCTGTGGGAGCAAACGCTGACGAGAAATCCTTGACAGATGTCCCAGCGGGTGCATTCGGCCCGAGTTTACGTGTGGGACTTCCGCATTCGGTTGGCAAGGGCATCTTGCTCTTCCGCCGGTTGGGAGAAGTAGCAACAACAGGCACCGTGCTCGTAGGGCGAGGGCGAGTGCTGGCAGCGGTAGTGGCAGTTACAGCTCCAGTAGGTGCAAGAAGATTGGGCGCTGACCCAAGCCGGTGAGTGGGATTCAAGGTTGGTTTATTCTGTATGGGATTGAATGTCTTGAATGGATCATCCGCCATCGCCGTTTTCCTTGGTCGAGTAGGAGACGGAAGCGTAGGAAGTTCATCATCCCCCAAGAAATCTGCATCTACATCATCATCGTCAGAAGGAAGGTCTGATGGTGACTCTGGGATCTTAGGCTCCCAACGCTCCGGAGCTTGAAACAAGTTCCGCTTTATGGGTAGCCGCCGTGGTGATAATGACAGCGCTCCTACACCCATCGGTGATGGCTCAGCCATCTGCACATCCATAGGTGATGCTATATTAGATCCCTGTTGAAACATGGTTTTGGCCCGCGTGAAGGGCGTTCGCGTCGGGCGTTTGGTGGGCCGGAAGGACGGCCTCGAAGCGTCGGGCGATTCGAGTGAGAGGTCAGAAAGATCCGTCTGACTTGGAAAATCTGATCTCGAGCCCAGAGTGCTATGCGACTTCCCATGGTTATCGCTGCTGTCTCCCACTTTATCCTCATCCGCCTCCATGGTTGGTGTCAACGAGCGAACAAATTCTCCATCGCTTGAGGAGTTCTCAGTCAAACGACGGTCTAGTTCTTGTGCCACACGTTTGCTAACTTCTCCTTCGAAAACTCGTTCCAACCTTTCCATCTCCAGCTGCACTTGGCGATCGATCTCTAGTCGAGCTTTGACCTCCCATTCTCTCCGGACCGCAGCGTCGATCTCGACACGAATGTTTGTATTTTGAAGCTCGATGCGAGTCATCTTACTGTTGAGCTCCTTGAGAGCCCTTGTAGCCTGATCCTTTTCATGTTTCATCTGTTGGGCCAAAATCACGACCTCCTGTTCCTTGCGCATGAGCTTTATGATTGGCAAATTGAGAAGCTGTGCAGTGCTTGGTCGATGACTCGGATTGGTCTGTAAGCAGCTGTCAATAACCTTTTGTAGCTCTCCGGAATAGCAAGCTGGTATCCTTTCCACTCGCCCAGCTCTGATCTTATTTATAAGATCGACGTGAGTCTTCGCATTGAATGGGGGCTCCTTTGCGCAAAGTTCATGAATGATACAGCCAAGGGACCATATATCAGAATGTAGAGTATAACGCTCGGCACTGCAGATTTCAGGGGACATATAGAATGGAGTGCCAACATATGTGGAAGCGAAATCGTGAGATTGCAAAATCTTTGAAAGCCCAAAGTCTCCGAGTTTGACAGAGTTGTCTTCTCCAAGAAAGACTACACAAGCATATCAGTAAAGTCTCCTACTAGACTAGGGTGATACCATACCATTCTCTGGCTTCAAATCGCGGTGCAGTATCATGAACATGTTTTGTTTGCTCTTCAGCGGTTTTGCATTATTCCCCAGGCCCATGATATCGTGACCAACGTCGGGAGCATTCTCGCCATAGTGACATCGGTATAGAGCAGAAAGCATCTGAGAGAATACGCTCCAGACGAACTCTTCCTCTGCATACTGATTCTTTATTTTCAAGTTCTTAATCAGTCGACCAAGGTCACCATTGCCGCAGTATTCCATATACAGGTGGAGGTCCTGAGACTCTTTGAGATGATCTCGTTCATAATACCGAACTATGTTTGGGTGGTGAAGTTCTTTTAGGATAGACAATTCTGCCTGTAGCTGTTCTCTTTCTTTCTGAGACATGCGTGTGTAGCTAATCTCTTTGCGACACAATATCTACGAAGGTCAGTCATGTCGCAACAGTAGGGCGAGCACCAGACCTGGTTGTCGCACTTCCTCCGGACTTTGCGGATGACGCCAAAAGAGCCATGGCCTATGCAAACTTTAGTTTTCGTTTTTGGTTAGATAGAAGGACAACTTACCTATCTTCTCCAGGACATCATATTTGTTGTCTTCGTCTGCCATTATGCTGGACTAGGAGTTATCGGGCGAGGTAAGAAGAGCGAAGAATGACCGCTGCTGCTGCTGTAATAACGAGGGCGGTGAATAAATTATCTGCGGCAAACATCAATCATATTTGTGTAGTAACGTCGTTTGCTGGAGCTTGCATCTTGCTAGTGAGAAGGTCAGGTTAGCCCTAGCAGGTTGCAATGCAATAGCAGTCGTGGTGGCGTGTTGACATGTTGGCACGGCAACGAAGCGCCTCTGTCCACTCCCGACCCGGGGATGCCCGACCATTCTCCGCCACGATTATCAGAACATTTCGTCATCAGTCATCTAGATGACCTACTACTACCAGGTAAATGCTCTGCCGACTCCCACTCTGCACATACTGAGATGGAGTCTTCGTGCATTGCCTCTCTTCTGTTTGCAACAAGATGGCGGCGAACGTTGCGCACAAGTTTCAGATAGAGGCGGCCTTGCATGCAGAGAATCAAGCAATCTCGGCGGGAAACCTCAAGGAGGATAATCCTCTGGACCTGAGCGAGAATTTCAGGATCTTTTGCGAGGCATGCCGTCGAGGCGACTTGAGGACATGCCAGGAAATGATTCAGCTTGGGGTGAATATCAATGCGAGAGACAAGTTTGATTATACGCCCTTGATTCTGGTGAGCACTGCTGCGCTAATCCGTTAACAAAGCCGCCTCGCTTACATGACGCTTCATCAGGCCAGTTTATGCGGCCATTACGAAGTCGCACAGCTCCTCCTCGAAGCCGGCGCATTATGTGAGCGCGACACATTCCAAGGCGAGCGCTGTCTTTACAATGCCTTGAATGATCGTATTCGTAACCTGTTGTTGTCTTATGACTATTCCAAGTTCACGGACCCCTTACAACCTTTCGCCGCACACATCACCTCTCTCCTTTCAATTGAAACCCCCAGAACGACCGATATAACCTTGACGTCAGCCACTTCCGCCCCTTTCGAGCTGCACAAATTTGTCCTCGCAGCAAGGAGCCCTTACTTTGCAAAGAAGCTAGAGCAAGATCCAGGCATACAGAACTGGAAGATATCCAATGATGTTCCCGGCCAGAGTTTCAGTGTCGCAGTGCGGTACTTGTACTTGTCCGAAGTTTCTATAGATCTGGGCGCGTCAGGCGAAGAGCAGGCTATCTTGGAAGGTATTGCGAAGATTTCGAAGCATCTTGAAATCGAGCGGCTGTTTGAGGACATGATAGAGGGCGGTGACCGACGACTCGCTCGACAACGACGAACACAAGAGCTCGAGCGTGGCGCTGCTCAATTTGAACGATGGTTCAAGAATAACGTGCTGAAATATAAGGTGGAGTTGGATTCGAGTAAAGTGGACGACGTGGTATGGGATCACAACAATGCAATGTTTGCAGACATCTTGCTCCGCGCAGACGAGGATGTTGAAGAAGACGAAGACGAAGACGAAGACACAACGATTACGACAAATGACCGATTGTGTGCGAACGATCTCTCGCCGAACAGCATTGCCATCAGATCAACTTCCGTCTTGCGCTCGCCGTCGAAGCCACGCAAACCTCGACGGTCTACCATTTATCCTGCGCACCGTGCTATACTCCTTCGCTCGGACTTTTTCGCCACAATGTTCTCGTCGTCTTTCCGTGAAGCACAAACCACGCCTCACCTCCAAACAGTCTCCATTTCATGCTCACCTCGAGTCCTCGAAATCGTGCTCTCCTTTTTGTACACTGGAAAGACTGACTTTGGTCTGGAGGACGCAATTGACGTGCTTTTCACCGCAGACCTCTTATTCATAGATAAACTCAAAATGAAGGCGGCCACAATCATCAGTACTCTCGGAAACGGCATGGACTCTATTGTTAATTCCGAGACCCCACAAGGCGAAACCGATATAGAAGACGTCATAGACATATTCGATGTCGTGCGGGCAGGGTGGGATACACGTGTGCAGAGGCTAGAAGAGTTTGGCGCGCGATATATTGCGCAACGGCTAGAGCAATATATAGACTTAGAGGATTTCGCGGACCTGGTAAGAGAAAGCGCGAATAGAGTGCAGGCGCGACAGGAGACAGATACTGTCGAGCTAGTGGACGACATACGATACTATTTGTCTGAGCGCTTCCGTTTGCGGTTCGAGGACACAACCTTCGATGAGACGAACGGGGAATCAGGGCCTCTTATCACCGTCGATGGGAAGTCGGTATTGGGCGGCGCTCAGGCGGGTGCCCAAGTTGCCACGGAGATTGGAGTCGGGGAAGTACGGACTTTAGACGGAGAGCTTGCAGGCGATGAGTTTGAACAGGATGCGATTAATTATAAAATCTTGCTGGGAAAGATAGAGTCCCTACTTGAGAAACTGAAGTTGGACGCATAGTCCGATGGTTCGTTCATATACTATAGCAAGCGTTCAGTTTCTTGAAAATATAACCTAAAAAGCTATATTGCCCATCTCATAATGAAAGCGTCGAGAATTACTGCATTTCACATTAAAGAATGCATAATTTTCAAACATAACATATCTTGAGAACAGATCGCTAGAGACTCTGTTGACTACCTAATGTCCAACATCCCAAGCAAGGGATTTCAAGTTATGCCCGAGCATTACAGATTATATACACGTAAAACGCTCAACTTCTTCAGTAGTGCGTTGATTGCATTGATTGCGTTGGTTCTATGTCAGCAGCAGCGAAGAATAACGAGATCTTTATATGTTTGATCTTAGATAGGTCCGTGTCACTCTTATCTATTTACTTGAGCCGTCGTTTTGCAGCTGATTCGTCAAACTGTTGTTTAGCACAAGCGGCTCTTATAGATAATTAACTATATAGAAGAAAGTAATAAATAAATATATATATAGTGACGTATAGTATTTAACTATACTACTATCTATATATATAAGGGAACCTACCTTTATACATTTAGATAGTATGCCAAATTTCATGAATACTTTCTCCCTTATACTTTTGAACACAAACCCAGGATATCGAACAACGGGGGGAAATGTGATAGCGGAGCACTTCCGTGGTATATAAATCACCCCAAAGCCAATAACACCTAATCTTATAATAATGCACATATACAAATGATATCAATGAGTCTTCTCATCGTCGGTTGGTTGTTCATACGAAAGTCGGCGCCGTCGGGGCATAATGCTCGCACTGTTCGGTCTCAGCATTTCAAAGAATACTGGACTGACTATTGTCAAAGGACCTGACGATATTGTTAAAGAACATGCGGTGCCAACAATATGCGCAACATCGATCACCCGAAAAGGTGACGGTCTTGAAAAGCTGGGGTCAAGGGAGTGTTGGGGTTCATCTGATCACTTCCATCACACATGCGCTCACGGTGAACAACGGCTTGTTTCTCCGTGGACTGACGTCCATCGGCTTCGTTGCGCTCTTGAGTGGACCCAACCATCTCGTATATTTGGTTTTTCAAGCCTTCCGTGTCGACAGGCGAAGCAGGTGTCTGAGGTAATCGATAGCATTATCCGGTACAACCATCATGGTTGAACCTGACGTTGAACCCTGGCCAGGTAGTTCGGCTTTCGGGATGACTTTGTTACTCTCCAGTTCGGCATCTCCGCTATCGGAGCTCTGTTCGGAGGTGATCCCTTGCCAGCCAGCGCAGTAGCCTCTGCGATGAACTTCTGCATAAACACTCGCTTCCGCCACCCTAGAAGCAAACCTAACAAACTTAGTACAGTACCACCTACTCCAAGGCCAGTCAAGCTTAAGACTCAAGTCGTTCGATCGTATATCTTAATACTTACGCGAACCGGTCGCAGTAGTGGAGTTTGCGGAACAAAGATTTTCGTTCCTTAAGGGAGGATTGATCGTTACAATATGCGGCTGGACTCCAAGCTCCCAATCGTGTTGACACACCGAGAAGTTGTACCGCTTGAAGTCGACAATGACATATGCTTCTTGCAAGAACATGCGACCCTGTGCATATGGCCCACTATCTTGCGTGTGTCGTAGCGGGGAGTACATGGTGTTATTGTCTAGACTCCGATAGGGAGGTGTTGCTATAAGGTTAAAAGCGCTATAGGAGAGGATAATATCAACTGCAGGCCATCGAACCAGACTGACACCTAGCGTAAATTTCACATTGGCGTTGATGTCCTGCAGCGGCTTATGCAAAGTATCGTCATATAGCAAACCAAAGGCTCGTTTGACAAGGTGCACACTTGTTCTGGTAGCCAAAGCTTAGTGATGGTAAAGTCTATGAATGCGTAGCAAGGGCCCTCAAGAGTTCCATCGATTCTTACTTCTGTAAGCTGTCCATGACGACATTTTGGATACCCACCACTAGGTCACGGGAGTTGTCAGGAGCAAAAGGGAAGTTGACGTCCTTAGAAATAGATTTGCTGGCGTTCCAACACGAATCGTAAAAGTTGACCATCTACCATCAATCAGCCATAGTCATGTTTTTATTTAAGCTGAGGCTCACTGTCCGTCGATTTCATCCCAGTTTTTATTTGCTGTGAATGGCACAAAATCCTTCCAGCTAAGCCTCAGTACGGCAATATCGGTTTGTAATCTCTAAACAGCACCTGTTATACATCGATCGTCCTACCAAGTTTTCCGACTGTGCCAACTGCTGCCAGTCTTGGCTCGGCAGAGGACAACAACAATCACTGTGGACCATGTATCTTGGGTGCTCGAGATGCCTCTATTGATTACTGATTTCCACCGGCATACACCTATGCTCATTGCTGTATTTACTTTCGCTCTACTGAACGGAAACTACGACATCTACACACCTCAGCCGGCGAACAGAGACCTAGACATTACATCCGTCATACAGGGCACCCCCGCATACAGACTGAGCAGCCGCTATGATTCCGACACTTGTGTGACGATCATCTTTGATGTACCGCACCGTACTTGAACAGACCGTCCGCAGCGTCCACCCCAGCAGTCTTTAAAACAGCGTACATTGCGTTAGCCCAAAGGCAGACCACAATCAGTCGTAAGGATCCTTGGTCCCACGTTATCCATACACAACCAGCCACCCGTTAGCGTGACTATCACGGCTTAATGAGGGACAATCGCCTTCATGTAAGTGACCCGAATCTACTTTATATGAAATATTCATCGTATACCATATTTCTCTAGCTCCAAATCTAGACCGCAACTCGCACCTTAATCAAGTCTCACATTTGGTCATACCCAAGATAATCACAAGCCACGATTCTTCCTATAAACTATGTCTTCTTTGGCCTCATGTGTTCGTAGCGATCGTTCTTCAGGAGATTTTGAACGGAATGCTGATTGGAAAGAATTTCAACGACTTCTTTCGTAGCTCTTACCACATACGAGGTAGAGCGAATGCAAAACATAAATATCAGTAGCACTGCCACATACATCTCCACTACCATGACCCTCGAGAGCACTTACGTATTCAATTACGTTGGCCACAGTCTTGACTCTGCTTCATATGGAACAGGAATCATACCTCAAGACTTCCTCTATCAAATCCATGAACGGACGTGTACAGCTGGTGAATGGCATGGAGATGTTACTGTTCTCGTTCTTGTCAAGTTGGTGTATGCGTCGATCAACCCGAATGAGGCTGCCGTAGGAGTCCTTCAATTAAGCGTCCGTCCATTCTGATAATACTCACCCGTTGTGCTAGAATCATCTCTCTCGACTGATCCAATTGGACCCAAGCAAACAGCCCATCAAACAAAAAGCAAGCCGATCCATTGGAGCGATCCCACTCTTGCAGCGTTCAGCGCGCTTTAATCACTTTAGCGTTATTTGCCTATCCTGCATCACCAGTAGATTCATTCCTGGCCACAGTCACTCCAGTGTATTCTATTAAGTCTACAGCTTCCCTCGATTCATCGTTTGCAGTATTCACGAGCAAAACGAACGTCAATCTTGTTTACATGACCCGTGTAGTGTGGAAAATCAAGATAGAAATTAGAATCATCACTTTCACCAAGCATTACCGCCACACATTTCAACAACAGTCCTAACACCTTGACAGGTGGCCAACAGCTCATTGGAAACGATGCTACCGACGGGACACCACGCCAAACTGGTATAGTCGACTCTCCAGAGCTAGAAGGGGTACTCTGCTCACCACCGATTCTTACGTTAGGCAGTCATACAGTGACCGGGACCGCTGCAACACAATATTACTTTAGGCCGGGAGCAGTCTTAATATCTGGTGAGACTATTATGGTCGATGCTACAATTATCGGTCTTGACGCTTGAGCTCACTATCTTATCATTGGAGGGTCATCGTCATACATCCCAACAGTCGCAACACCAGTTCCTATGCTCAATGTAGATGACACGAAGTATCCGCTTCAACCTGGTAACTCAATCATCATTCAAGGACAAAGGCTTGTTGCTGGGTCCGTCATAAATGTTACACCAGATATGCGCATGCTACAGCTGCACCCGTACTTCCAATCGACGGAGCCAAGTTCACAGCAACACCTGGATCTGGAACGAGCTATGCGATAGGGGTCAATATCTAATACCTGATGGTCAGATCATAGTCGCGAATCTGACGATGTCACTGACACCTTTTGCTACGGCACTTGTGATCAATAGTGCCACTACAACTCTGTTGAGTCCTCAGTCTCAAGCTACGAATGCACCACTGCTGTCATTGAACGGGCAGACAATCGCTGCCGACCCGCAGACCGCGTACACTATTGACGGGCAGACCTCTACAACGTCGGATGCCTCGCCAGATCTAGACTCAGCTACCACGACCTACCAAATTGTACGTCTCGCCCATACCGAAACCGGAAATGCACTGAATGTAATGGTGCCCGACTTAACTTTCGCCTTGTTCGTTGGGGCTCCTCTTGTATTTGCTCTAATCTGGAATAAGTTCGATCCCTCATGTGAAACGCTTCAACTTAAATTTGGCTTTGAAGCAAGGACAAACACAAATTTTATATTTACATGTTTTCTCCCCTTTCGACAGCGTTGGACTCCTTTGTAGTCTTCGGAACATTTGTAAAAAGGGAGAACTACGATGCTTATTAATAACTACATCATTAACTCATCTTATATAGCTGGCGCCTAGCGTGCACATATACAGTTTGAAATCGCCATGATCTTAAGGTGGATGATCTCTCTTAAGAAGAAGACATTGTCACTAAATCTGGACGAACATGAAAAGTCTACACGGAACAGATATCAGGCAATATCGACACCGTAGCCAGACTGCCGTTTCCAGGATTTATGTCTCCGTCTCCTTGATAATTTGTATAGGTCTTTGAGACAACGTATGGTCGCACTCATGGCCCGTTCTTAATTGAATGCGACACACGTATCAAAAATAGTTTTAAAAGTGCTTTCGAACGATTCACGAGGCTGGAAAGCAAACAGAAAGCTCGCAAAATACGAGCGGCTAGTTTCGCCAGTCTGCCTCAGCCGTTGTGCCTCGGCATAAATCACGAGACTGCTGCGGGGGATTGCAACGCATTCTTCATTCAATCTCCGCAGCTCAGTAGTCAGCGGTTTGTCAACGCGACGCGTTGCGCCACTGGATTCTTGCATGTGAATGCCTCTCGTCTTGCGGGTTGATGTCGATACTTCCTATTATCATCTGGATGTATGTTTACATGATTCACAGCCGCCGTGTCCGCAAAGCTCGAAGCCACCGAGTCTTGTCACGGATGACATCAGCTGGTCCCTTACTGCAATTATCCCCTTGGACCGGCTACGACGTAATTCCTCGGCCCAATCCACAAGCTCCGTCACGTCCACCAGACGATTCAGGTAATAGCACATGCGATATGGTTCGTTATGAGTACCGGTCTGGCCCGAATGCGCTTTGGCATACTCTTAGCTTGTCTTTCCTGGCCGCATGAGCAATCGTGATGCAGCTTTATATACCCTAGCGTGACCATACCTCGGATGAAGATTGTTGTATCCACCTTCTCTGACTGGTCTTTAGAGTTATCTTCTGTAATTATTAGGCCCGTGGAAATACGCTGGACTACATTGCTCCTGCTAACTCATATTAACAATCCCAAACTCAGCTATATTATAGCTCATACTTACAAGCTCTTCCTCACGTCTCGTTCGAAACGATCTCACCATGGCAGACAACGAAGAGAAGGTGTACCAGCAGGAGGTTGCAGAGGTTAAGAAGTGGTGGACTGACTCGAGGTGGCGATACACCAAGCGTACCTTTACTGCTGAGCAGATTGTTGCTAAAAGGGGGACTATTCCAATATCATATCCAGGCAATGTCTTGAGCAAAAAGCTATGGAACATACTGGAGGGGAGGTTCAAGAATAAGGAGGCTTCCTTCACCTACGGCTGTTTGGACCCGGTCATGGTCACGCAGATGGCCAAGTACCTGGACACTGTGTACGTCTCCGGATGGCAGAGCTCATCCACCGCAAGCTCGACAGATGAACCTGGTCCGGATCTCGCGGATTATCCATACGTACATATTCACCTCTACAAATTGACAGACATTAAATTGATAATTGGCAGACTACCGTCCCGAACAAGGTCCAACATCTATTCATGGCGCAACTTTTTCACGACAGGAAGCAGCGTGAAGAGCGTGTGACTACTGCAAAGGCCGATCGGGGCAAACTCCAGAAGATCGACTTCCTCCGCCCCATCATTGCCGATGCCGATACAGGTCATGGTGGTTTAACTGCCATCATGAAGCTCACCAAGCTCTTCATTGAGAAGGGTGCTGCGGGTATTCACATTGAGGATCAAGCTCCAGGAACTAAGAAGTGCGGTCACATGGCTGGAAAAGTGCTCGTTCCGATCGCTGAACACATCAACCGTCTCGTCGCTATTCGTGCGCAGGCCGATATCATGGGAAGTGATCTTCTCGCTGTAGCGCGCACGGATTCTGAAGCTGCCACCCTAATCACCTCCACAATTGACCCTCGCGATCACCACTACATTCTCGGTGCGACCAATCCAGCTCTTCAGCCTCTCAACGATCTCATGATAGCTGCTGAGAACGCCGGTAAGAACGGGGCACAACTGCAGGCTGTAGAAGACGAATGGAATGCACAAGCAGGTCTCAAGCTTTTCCACGAGGCTGTTATTGACACTATCAACGCCGGTGTTCACGTGAACAAGAAGGATCTCATCAGTCAATTCACGACTGCATCCAAGGGTAAGAGCAACGCGGAAGCCCGCGCAATTGCGAAAGGATTGACTGGTGTTGATGTTTACTTCGATTGGGATTCACCGAGAACGAGAGAGGGTTACTACAGGTACCGTGGTGGCTGTGAATGTGCCATCAACCGCGCTGTTGCATATGCTCCCTACTGCGACCTGATTTGGATGGAGAGTAAGTTGCCCGACTATGCGCAAGCGAAGCAATTTGCCGATGGTGTCCACGCCGTTTGGCCCGAACAGAAGTAAGTTCTGATCCAGTTAAAAATTTAAATAAATGCTGATATACATCGAGGCTCGCGTACAACTTATCTCCATCGTTTAATTGGAAGGCTGCAATGCCGCGTAACGAACAAGAAACTTACATTCAGCGTCTAGCCTCCATGGGTTACTGCTGGCAGTTCATCACTCTCGCGGGTCTGCATCAGACTGCACTAATGGCGGATACCTTTACCAAGGCATATGCCAAGCAGGGCATGCGAGCATATGGCGAGCTCATTCAGGAGCCAGAGATGGTCAACAAGGTGGAGGTTGTGACACACCAGAAATGGTCCGGAGCAAATTATGTGGATGAGCTGTTGAAGATGGTGAGCGGTGGTGTAAGCAGCACCAGTGCAATGGGCAAGGGTGTGACCGAGGACCAGTTCAAATAAGTGACAGAGTCTCATGGACTCTTTGACCGTGTATATGCAAATTGCTTCATGTTAGACACGTTCGTATTAAATATCACGTTAAAATTATGACCGGTAATTTATCTCACGTGACGCAGCTATCTTGTAGACGGCTAGGACTTTGACGGGTTCGCGCTGCGGCCTGTTCCCACATGCTCCCTCGCACATCTTTTCGAAATGGAAACTCTTCATAACACGACCTGGGATGTGATAATCTCTGGTACAGGACTTCCACAATCACTACTTGCTCTGTACGTATCTTATTTCCGCAATCACTTCTCCAATCTGACTGACTTAGCATGATGGAAAAAGTTCTCTCTCGCGCTCCGACAAAAGAGTCCTACACATTGACCAGAATGAATTTTATGGAGGCCCAGAAGCTGCATTCAGCTTGCAAGAGGCAGAGACGTGGGTCAGACAGTTAAACGATGTGTCACCCTCTCATACGCGTACTGTTTATTCCAGCGTCTCGTTACAACAACCTCCAAATCATGATACAGATGGACCGAAACTTTCATTCTCTCGCGCCTACAGCTTGACTTTGTCCCCTCAAATAATTTACTCACGATCAGCGCTTATAAGTGCGCTCGTAGACTCCAAAGTATATAAGCAACTGGACTTCCTTGCTGTTGGCAGCTGGTGGGTTTTTTCCTCTCCCGAAGACGCAGAATCGGTACGCGCAGGCTCTTTGCTGAAAGTACCCAATGGAAGAGAGGACATATTCACGGACTCGTCACTACGGTCAAAAGACAAAAGAGCACTGATGAAGTTCCTGAGATTCATGACAGACTACGAAGAACTCCACGATATATGGGAACCATATCGCGATCAGCCTTTCTCTGCACTTTTGATAGAGAACTTCAAAATGTCTCCGAAGCTACAAGAGCCTATTTGTGCCTTGACTTTGACATCAATGACTCCTAATCGGACGTCGACAGAATATGCCTTGCCACGCATTGCAAGACATCTGCGTTCTGTGGGTGTCTTCGGTCCGGGATTTGGGGCCATCATACCAAAATGGGGAGGCCTCTCCGAGGTTGCACAGGTGGGATGTCGAGCTGGCGCTGTCGGTGGCGCGACTTATGTCCTTGCAAAAGGCATCGAAGGCCGGCAGTACAAAGAGCCAGATTCCCCAGATGGCCCATCTGATATTACACTCAACCTCCGAGGAGGCGAGAGCGTCTCGACCAAGTGGCTTGTTGGGGCGCGTGACGAAGCTCTCGGTCAACCATCTAACTCGATGCAGCGCTCAAGGGATTCAGCGCCAGGTCTACTGCGGTCGATCTCCATCGTTTCATCACCTCTTCGTAGCTTGTTCCCTCCCCTAGGCGAGGGCTCTCCTGTCCCTGCCGCGGCTGTCGTTGTGTTCCCCACGGGCTCACTTACTATTGAAGGGATATCATCTGCAGACATGCCTCCAGTCAACATATTTGTTCATTCAAGTGAGACTGGTGAGTGTCCTACTGGACAAAGTAAGTTGCCAACTCCTTTTATCAACTTTTCGGATGACGATTTCTTCATACAACCTTATCTACATTGTCTGAACTTCATTGACGACCTTGCGAGACCTTCTGACACTATCATGAACTCATATAAGCATCACGCCCATTATAGTACACCGTGCTAATGATATGCAGGTGTTCTCTATGCGAGTATATCTCCCGTCGAATGCGATTGCGAGGTGATTCTCAAGCAAGCTGTGGATACACTCCTCCTGGCTTCTCGGGAGGAACCACAACCGAAAGTACTATGGTCGCTTCACTACAAGGTCAACCTACCGTTGCCAGAGGTAGCAGAAGTAGACAATGGTGTCCGAGTCAC
Organism: Pseudovirgaria hyperparasitica; assembly: GCF_010093815.1. NCBI lineage: Eukaryota > Fungi > Ascomycota > Dothideomycetes > Acrospermales > Acrospermaceae > Pseudovirgaria > Pseudovirgaria hyperparasitica. The sequence continues at coordinate 90,685 of NW_022985568.1, forward strand.
GGGAAACATTGTAGAGCTCCCTCATACCTCTCTAGATCTAGTGTTCGAAGACGCCGTAGTTGACCAGGTACAAGTCGCATGGAGGCACGTCACAGGGCAACGCAATAGTGAGTTCCTCGATTTCGAAGATAGAGAGGGCACGAATGAAGATGCCAACAACGATTGATTATACGACAACCTCAGGACCTATCGCATTTATGTGACGCCTGACATGATTTAAGAAAGCAGTGATCTTTGGGGCCAGACAAGCTCATATGTAAGATGAATGCACCAAGAGAGTTGGCAGAGCTTTAGGTGATCACATACGACCACGCATCCCGATACAATGATCATGACTCTTTTGCAGGTCTGAGATTGGTTGTCTGTAGGTGATCTATATATCTCGTTTCACTGGTGCTGTAGCGTATCATCGCTAAAATGGCCACCTGCATGACGCGTCGTTCGCGCTAGCGGCTTTGGTAATGTAGGTATCTCTCTGATATACCACGTTCAGGATATGATTAGTTCTCGTCAGCATCGAGCAAGAACAACACATAGGCATATTACCTACTTGTACCGTCTCCCCCTTGGCTCTTCATAGTTAGCAGCACCGTGCACGTAAGGGGTGACGCGGGTATTGTCGGAAGTGCAGGCCCCGCAGTAGGAATTGGCCGCGGGCCTGGGGAACTCTGACCTGGCCCAAGCTCCAAAGCTTGTGGTCATGGAGTCCATCATCCTCGGCAGACAATCCCAAGTGACGTTTGCTAGCTCAGTATGTAGTTATTGTGTCCCCCTCTTCTACGGGTCTCCTTCTATCACGACCTTTAAATCTCTAATTAGCAGCATACATCTTATATACTTAGCCAGCATGCCTCCCTCCAACCCAGATCTCATTCTCCGTGATGTCAATATCCTCGGCCAGCTCAATGATAAGACTCGCCAGATCCTGAACAAAGATGCCGCAGTCTTCCTAGCCCTCCTACACAGAACTTTCAATGAGCGACGGAAGGCTCTTCTCGAACGCCGTCAGATTCGTCAGGCTGAGCTTGACAAAGGCAACCTTCCCGATTTCCTCCCAGAGACCAAGCATATCAGGGACAATGATGCCTGGAAAGGAGCACCACCAGCCCCTGGCCTGGTGGATAGGCGGACCGAGATCACCGGTCCCACGGATAGGAAGATGGTTGTCAATGCTCTCAACGCCGATGTGTGGACATACATGGCTGATTTCGAAGGTATGAGATTTCTGAAACGTGAGAGAATGCTATGATTGATCAACACAATCAGACTCCAGCGCCCCAACATGGGACAATATGATCAACGGACAGCTTAACCTGTACGACGCCATACGCAGGCAAGTAGACTTTAAGCAAGGCGAGAAGGAATACAAACTACGCACTGACCGTAAGCTACCGACTCTCATTGCGAGAGCTCGAGGATGGCACCTCGAGGAGAAGCACTTCACTGTGGACGGAGCTGCCATCTCCGGTGGGCTTTTCGACTTCGGTCTCTACTTCTTCAACAACGCCAATGAGCTTGTAAAGCGTGGCGCAGGCCCATATTTCTACCTTCCAAAGATGGAGTCACACTTGGAGGCACGTCTCTGGAACGATGTGTTCAACTTCGCCCAGGACTACATCGGCATGTCCCGTGGAACCATTCGTGGTACTGTTTTGATCGAGACTATCATGGCTGCTTTCGAGATGGACGAGGTAACTATGTCAGTCAATTATGCAGATATCATAGCTAATAGCCGCCCAGATTATCTATGAACTCCGTGATCACAGTTCAGGTCTAAATTGCGGTCGCTGGGATTATATCTTCAGTGTTATCAAGCGCTTCCGCCAAAACCCCAACTTCGTTCTACCAGACCGATCTGCCGTGACCATGACCGTTCCTTTCATGGATGCCTACGTACGCCTTCTAATTAAGACCTGCCATAGACGACAAGTCCATGCCATGGGAGGCATGGCTGCCCAGATCCCAATCAAGAATGACAAGAAAGCCAACGACCTCGCTATGGACGGCGTCCGCGCCGACAAGCTCCGCGAAGTACGCGCTGGCCATGATGGAACCTGGGTCGCACATCCTGCGCTTGCTGAGATTGCCAACGAGGTCTTCAATACCCACATGCCAACCCCAAATCAACTCTTTGTACGTCGTGAGGAGGTCAATGTTACACGTAACGACCTTCTGAACATGAACGTACCGGGTAAGATAACTGAAGAGGGCATTCGCAAGAATCTGAACATCGGGCTCGGATACATGGAGGGCTGGCTGCGCGGGGTGGGCTGCGTGCCGATCAACTTCCTAATGGAAGATGCGGCGACGGCGGAGGTCTCCCGCAGTCAGCTGTGGCAGTGGTGTAAGCACGGAAGCGCGACGGCGGAGGGTGTCAAGGTCACGCCGCAGTATGCACTCAAGTTGTTACATGAGCAGTCTAAAGAGCTGGAGAGCAGGGCACCTAAGGGCAACAAGTTCCAACTTGCGGCAAAGTACTTTGAGGGCCAAGTGACTGGACAGGACTATGCAGAGTTCTTGACATCGTAAGTGTCCTCCTGAGATCTGGATATGTGCATATGCTGACACAAAATCGTAGACTTCTCTACAACGAGATTACAAACGTGGGTTCTCCTGTCGGCGCAGCCAAGTTATAGATACCAAGCCACTTTTAAACTCGTCCCATGATCGTTTAACTACTATATATTGTAAAGTAACTACGGCGTATTGAAACCAGCGATATTGTCCTCGCACATCCAAAAGCCTGTGAAGCTTCAATTTCCTTCTCATGAGCACACCATCTGATTCGTCGGTAACCACTTCTTCCACCGGCACACATGTGACTTGCTCTCCTCCGTGAATTGAGAAACAAGCTAAATCGGATCCCCTTAGATCGCGTCCTCCGTGCCGGCCGTGAAGTTGTAATGTCAATCACATGCCAATCATGTACAGCCGACGGATCGGCCGTGGACGGAGAGCTCGCGTGATTACCTTAATGCAGCGGCGCCGAATTTTGCCGACTCCACCTAGTCGTGTATTATATAATACTTGGCTAGGTAAGATAGCTCGTTATGTTGGATGAAGGTGTGTTAGCACGCATGGATACACTCACTGTTTGCACGTAGTTCCCTGCTTTGAATTTGGCTTGGGATGATGTTGGTGGATATTCAACCTTGAGGGCAGGAATGACGGTAGGGGATCCTGGAGACTGGTCTATTCAGAAGTGAGTATGCGATACTATCAAGTAAGTTGGTTCCATGTTTACTATTGAGCTGCTGATCTTGGTTGTTCTCTCCGTTTGTCTGCATTTTGCTCAAGATGTCCCTATAAGTCAGCAAGACATGGTCTAGGTTTGTTAGTTCCGGTGCACTAGTCTCTTCAAGCTTGTCAAGTACTCAGATTTCCAGCGTAGGTTGCACTTGCAATGATAAATTCTGGACCAGACCCTTGTGTTCAGCCCACGTAATGCTTATCCTTGGGCAGGTGGATCTTCTGGGATCAAAACGCGAGGACCTATAGCTAGCACAGATAGTATTAAGTATAGGTCATGAAGATACTGACTGCTGTGTTTGCTGGCTCCTTTGGGCTTTGCTATGTGCGTGTTGGCCACGATAGCGTAGATTATCAACTTTCGAGCTATATGCAGAACGTCCTTCATGCGCCATGCCATGTCTTGTTCTGGTACAATAAAGTCCTTCATATGGGTGACGTCCTTGGTGTTTCAGCGACCGTCTAGTCGAGTTGCCGATTTGTAAGTTGGTCCAGGATTTGGCCTGGTAGGTCCCATGGGGATATGATAGTGTGCGTAGTTTAGGGGGTTCTTACAGCAGACGTGATTATACGTACCCTGTTTCTCCAACAAGTTATTACCAAAGAAGTGCCTGAAGCTCTCAGAGCTGGAACGCTTAGTATGGTATTATATAGCAATTATTGATAAAACTATGCAGTCAACTCAATCCAAACCGGCCATAATATGTCTGTTGCACTCTTCAGTACTTATCTATATTCTTTGTATACTTATATATGAAACCACACCTATGATCATCATAGTGTATAAATGCTAAAAATTATAGATAAATGTTAAACACCGTGCGGAATGTTGATCTATGCGTACCGTAGTCATACAGGTCATACCACTATGTTCTCTACGAAGAGACTTTACGGAGTTCACCACCGAGAGAACTTCGCGCCACAGAGCGCTCAGTTTTGTATCTCAGGCAATGGGTCTAATCAGATCTATGTATTATGCTAGGCATCTGCAACTCCCTCTGAGCTTCAGTATTCGTGAAACACAATACGATTAACTTGTATACGTCACGAATATAAAGGAAAAACAATGTTAGCTTACTCTGAAATAATTTTAAAGTAGTAAGACACCTTGAACGCTGCTTGCTGCCACGACTGTGTAGGGATACCTTATAAGAAGCTCAAACTTCCCTCATCAAACCAACATTATAGTGGAGCAACCGTCTTCTTGTTTCAGAAGCGTTTCGTAAGCTATCGGGCATCGTGTATCAGCGAGACTCTTTGGTTGGGTTAAACAACGTCTCGTTGAAATGAGTTATATGCTGTTGATCAATATGCAAATGTGCTTATTCAACGCCTAGCATGTGTGATTTGTAGGGCTCAATCAAATGTATAGATAGCATTCATAAGGCTATGTGTTAACTACTAGCTTTCTGATGTTACCTTGATGTATTCACTGGCTCTAAGCGGTGAGTTGGCACAAGACGATGGACTTATGCAGAACCTAGTGGCTATATAGAATTGTAGATTTCACTTTCGACCCCTGATGACGCCCACACCTCATCTCTACGGAAAGAATGATGGTACAATAATATGCAGATTGCGTGATTTCCCTTCGCTTGGCTCGAAATATAGTAGTTCAGCCTGTGAGCTTCTCACCCCTGGCAAAGAATAATGTCCTTGAAACGTTCTGCCCGTTCTTACCCTCCAAGACCATCTTCTCGTCCATGACCTTGAAGCTGAACCTTGACAGGCCTGCATTATCGTATATTTTCTGCATATCAGATTCCGTGAAGCCATGTTTCTGGATGGATTTGACTGCATCGTGATCATTAAATGCAGTTCCGTCATCTGACAGAAGATCGATCAGAAGTAGTACACCTCCTGGCTTAAGGCGTGTTGCTAGCTTTTTTGCGGCATCTGCAGGATCTTCGAAATGGTGGAAACCCAACCCGATACAGGCGATATCGAAGTTGAAGTATTTATCCTGCATGAGTTCTACAGGCTCCACTGGATCTCTCAAGAGGTTGCCTGTTACTGCCGAAATATTTGACAACGGTATACCCGCATCAGACACCTTTTTGTTGAATGCGTCCACCATTTCGGGCGTTATATCAATACCTATGGCGTGAGTAATGTGGGGTCCAAGTCGCTGAGATGATAGTTAGCAATATCCTAAGACGGTGCCACGTAACTGACTCGTGTCACTATTCCAGTACCGCAAGCATAGTCCAACAAGCGGACCTCTCTGCTCTCAGCCAACCTTTCCTCCGGCGTGATCCAATTGACTCCAATCCAGGAGTGATAATCCTCAAAAGCTTTCGAAACAGCCTCTTGTACTTTTTTGTTCTTGGGATTGTTGTCGTACCATTCGACTTTGTCCCTGTACAGGTCACGGACAATTAGCTACCAGCCCCTGGTACATTTCAAGAGAAGCAGAGACACCACCAGAAGAAACCGTGTGCTACACACAATACGAGTCGGGTCATCGTCGAGCGTGTCACATACCGGAAATACTTAATGTTGTCATCTTCAATGCCCATCGTGCTTTGGGTGGAACGCGCGTTCTGCTGATCGGATATGTGAAGTGAGCGATAGCTTGTGAATTGAAAGAGTATTTGTTGAGTTGATGCAGATGCGTGGTTCTAAGTCGTCTTATATGCGAGATATCTAGGCACATTGATTGTTTTAAGGGCCGAGATGGAAGTCTCCGGTCTGGCTGGAACTATCCGAGAGGCCCGCTTCGCGTAGCTCGGCGACATTTCGAGTGCTGGACGCCCTCGGTGAAACATTAACTTGGTGCAATAGGTGCATTTGGATATTTTGGTCGAAACTTGGAAAGCAATAACCTAGCGCTTTTCTGCTACCAGAGGAGATGATGATGGATTTTTAAGATGGAGATGGGTATGGAGATGAAGTCTCGGAGAGATGCACTTTGTATACGTCTTGCCCGAGCACATCTTCTTTGGTGCACAGTTTCTCAAATTGTTGTCTTTGCTGCCGTTGTAAGCCTTCCTGTCGTTTCCTCTCTCTTCTTGCAACAGGGTCTTCCCAAACTGTGGCTTTAAACTGATTACCCTCGTCAATAATGTTGCTGAGTCGAACCCTGAATAGACTATCGCGAAACCTGGCGATTCTTTCTGAGTTGATACGGAATCGGCTGTTAGCAATGCCTACCAAGATACGAAGATAGGATTCATCAACAAGAGATTGAATTCGTTGTACACCATCTTCGCATATCTCGTATCCGATAATAGCATCAAAACCCAGTCCTGTTGACCGAACAGCAACAGTAGGGGTTGATTCTTGTTGGGTGGACGATGAAAGTCCCACTGCTCCACTCTCGCGGAACCCCGAAGCAAGAGCAGCAGCGAGCATTTCTTGTGCATACGTATTTGTAGCTGAAAGGACGTGTAAAATCTATCTTGAAATGAGCATACGTCCAGCGCGGCATGGGAAGCTGCATACCATTGCTTCGAACTTTAGGTGTACATAACGAGTAGAGCTTTCCATGTCGGAAGGAAGCTTTTGCTTCGGGTGCATACCAAATGCATTATGCAGATCAACCTCTGAGTTTTCATTACAGAGCTTCACAGGCTTATGAGATACAAATCGCCAAGAGCCTCCGCCTTTACCCCCAACAGACGACCGTATAGTATCGGCTTGGCTGTTCGCTTGGACGTCAGCTTTTTCAACTGGCCTGGATCCCTCGAGAAAAACGCTGATTCTACCAGAACAGCTACTCGTTGTCACGAAGCCTTCTCTGTTGTTGATATCGTCTATGAGAGATCTGATGGGTTCATCGATCGTTCCTTTTGGTGAGGAATCATTATACGACTCACAAGGCTCAGCAAGCTGCTTCAAAATGCGCGACTTCTTTGCATCGAAGTTCGAAGGCATTTTAGAAAATACTGCTGATATAGATTGCTTGCCCTGAAAGTAAAACTCTCGAGGAAAAACTCGCTGCTTAGGGAGGAATGGCTGGGATGTGAGAGCGCCCGAGGAGCACCCGAACGGAGGGTTTCTCAAGCGTCCAGCTGTATTATATGTACTATACGAGTCGGCTATTATACCATATATCTAAGCCGTCTTACTAAGTAATATAGAATAAACTTAAAGCACGTATATATCCGTCGCCCGTGAGGTTAAAATCAGTTAAAATCAATTAAAAACACGTGTAATCAGTGTTGTTTTAAAGCCTACGAGGTTAAAATCAGTCAAAATCAGTTAAAATCAGTTAAAAACACGTGTAATCAGTGTTGTTTT